>NW_027397118.1:4800810-4877513 GCF_003265705.2 Callorhinus ursinus
GGAACAGAGGTGACATAAGAACCCAGGAAGTCTGTCTTCAGAGTCTGCACCTTGGTTATCAAGTCCCTTGTCCCTTAATTCTCTCCTCTTCCAGGCAGACCTCCCCATCCCCCAGCCCTCCTCTGCAGTGCCTTCTGTCTGTGCCGCTCAGCTTCTGCCGTATGTTGTCCTTTCTCAACTGTCCTGGCTCCCTCTGCTGTATCTCAGACATCAGCGGTGACAGGAACAAATCAAGCCCAAGCGTCAGGGACTGGAGTATAGTGACATAAGGGCTATCACCCTTCAGGTCCCTCCCGAGTACTGAGGATCCCCTCTCATGGTGCTTTATACACGTTATTTTATTAAATTTTTACTCTAGCTATTATTATGTATACTTTATATATAAGGAAACTTAAGACCAGAAAAGTCAGGAAATGTACCCAAGCTCACACAGCCATCAGCCACCCTTTCCCCCCTTCCTGACAACTTCCTTCCTGCTTCTAGGGCCCTTTGCCTCTTCTCTGCCTTTTCCTAGGCCCAGGCCTGGGAGTCCACCTCTAACCTCCAACCTCCACCACATCTGCCAGACCCCAATAAAGGCCCCTGCTTCCCCTGTTAAAAAAAAAAAAGAAAATGTCTTGAGGGCAGAGAAGAGCCGGGGTGACGTTGTCGTGAAGAAAGCAGCCTTGGGCCTCCCGCGTCCACACTTCTTTGCCTCCCGAACTTGCTAGCAATTTGAGCTACCTGCGGAGGAGGCAGGGCAGGAAGGGCGAGGGCCTGCCTCTGACTTGCCCTGTCCCTGGAGGCTCCTGGGGGAAGAGCGGGAAGAAGGGGGGCACCTTTCTCAGCTTGTTCTATTCCCCACTCACACCCCCAGGCAGGGTTGGAAATGAAGGACTTTTTTAACCTTTTGTTTTTGTTTTTTTAAAAATAAATCTGTAAAATCTGAAAAAAAAAATTCTCTTTGTTTTTTTTTTTGTTTTCTGGGTGTACATGAAAGACAAGAATGGGGGGCAGGCATGGGCTTCTCTTTTCCATCCCGCTGCACGTATGTGTCAAGACGATGAGAGGATGTGAGCCCTGTGCCGTGCACGTGAGGACAGTGACGGCCAGGGTGGGCCTGGCGAGGAGCACATCTCCAGCACATTCGGTAGCCACTCTGCTAAGAGTGGACAGAACCTGGCCCGTGTCTTGGTCCAAAACCTTCTTTTCTTTCTTTTTTTTTCCCCTTCTTCCTCTGCTGTTCTGTCTTCGAGGGTTACTTTCTTTCCAATCTCGCCACCTCCTATAAAATATGATTTTAGGCATCCCGGCGGGAATACGCCTGCAAGGCTCTCCCCGCCGGACAGGTAGGCCCCGCGGGCTGCCATGAGCCGCGAGCCGCGTGGCAGACGTGCACGGTGCAGACGACTGTAGGGACACCTGGCAGACGAGCTCCAGGTGATCCCCAGAGAGGGGCTGTCTTAAAACAGAGTCTGCCGCCTTCGTTTCCAAGATAGAAATCGCATTTGTGTGTTTGAGAAAAAGGTGAAGCAAAAAAGATCCCTGCCACCACCACCACCGGCGAAACAAGTCGACTCTATCAACAAAGTGAGTTCATAAACCTTTCTGATCTGAGATAGTTTGTATTACCTGAGTTTCCCCTAACATCCTAAATGAGGGCAATTGCCAGCTTCTAAATTTAGGCATTTGTGGGCGCCTGTTGGCAGAGAGAAGAAAGGCTTGCTTCAGGGCTGTGGTTTGCCTTGAAACCCAGTCAAGCCCCAAATTCCAAACACAAAGCAGCTGTTTGCCCAGAATCTGAGCCGGGATGTTTCATATCGATGGCTCTCCCCCCCCCCATGCCCCCCCCCCGGCTTTTTCATTACTAAAGTGCCAAAAAACTCAGTGTGAATGAAAATTGGGATGGGTGCAAATTCAAGGCAGCATTATCTGCCATAGACGATCAGGGATTCTGGGGCGGGCCTGTGGGCAAGCCATCCGGGCAGACCTGCCCCAGCGCCACTGTTTACAGAAGAAAGGAAAAAATAGAAATTGATCTATGGCGTTGGTACAGGGGCTGGGTCAAGCGGGGCAAAGTATTCAGTTGCCACTCTTTCGGCCACACGAAATGCCAGCTGATCCCTATCGGGCCCCAACCAGGGTATCTTTAAGGTAAATCTCCTGTTCCACACTCGGAGCCAGGTGTCTACTTTCCGATGCTGGGGCAGAGTGGTCCACCACTGAATCCACCCCGATCGGGTGACGTCTCGGGTAAACTGCGGCTGGGCGGACGTTCTGACTCAGCCCCTCCCCTTTGCCGGGCTCTCTCTGGAGGAAGGTTCTGTTCCCAGGCCTGGCTCCAGCTGTCTCCACGAAGCCATGTCCCATTCATAGGACAAAGTCCCATGGGGTGTAGCCTTCTCCCGTGAAATGCCCAGGTCTCAAATTTATCAAAAATCGGTAACAGGGGATGATGTACAGATGTCAGGCTGATACCTAGAGAGAGAAGGTATGTTTGTTGAGTGCCTGTGACTTGCCAGTCTCCGTGGATGGTGGTTGCTGTTCATTCTCCTCAGACTATAAAGGGCATGCCAGTTCCCATTTTACAGATGAGAAGGCTGAGGGTCAGTAACTTTTCCAAGGTCATGCCAGTCAAGCGACCGAGTGAGAGTTCGACAAAAGGACACCTGAACCCAAGCCTGTTTCTTCTCCCTGCAGCCATCCGCCTCCCACCAAAATCAGAATTTCTCTACGTCCATCCACCACTTATTTCTGGATGCCTAGCTGTCTCTAGGGGCACCGCCTCGGGCCTTGGTTTCTTGATCTGTAAATAAGGCAGTGGGGGAAGGCAGCTCTGGCATTTTCTTTCCCAGCTCTGACATTTCTAAAATCCTGTGTCTATGGATACAGTCAGAGACTTTCAAGCAATAAATCAAGGTGTTTAAAAATTACAAATAAGCAGGGGAAGGCAGGATTCGCAGTGGCTGGGGCCTTTAAGCCATGGTCTATAAAAATAAAGACTGACTTAAGAGGTTTACTGTTGGCAGGCAAGGTACCCAGCTTAACTGGGCTCTTGCACTGGCGTCCTTGGAGCAGGGCTCCCTGATGTGCCTGGATGGATGGAGCCCGCTGGGCATGTTGAGCCCCTGGTTCGTGGTGTGCCCCCGTCAGGCTCTGGGCCAGGGTGAGACGTGACTTCCTGTGGGATGGCGGGACAGGGCCTGGGGAGCCACCCGGGGTGCTGTCAGACCACGTGGCAGGCACATTTGGCAGGCCCCATGGTGTTTGCTTGGCACGGAGAGCTCTTGAGAACCAGCTTCCCCGTCCTCCTTTGCTCCCGTCTATGACCCTTACCTTCCCTCTCCTGCCCCCCCCCCCCCCCCCCCCCCCCCCCCCCCCCGCCCCGCTTTCTGCTCTCAATGAGTGTGGCGGGAACCTGGCCAGCGACTGAGAGAAAATGAAGACATTTCTCAAATGGCATGTTCCAGTGGCTGAGCTCTGGCAGGCAGAGCCTGGGGGGAGTGGGGCCAGTTCCCTATCCATCCCCTAAATATCCTAAGTATGTTCCCTCCTTGGCCGCAAAACCACAGCAATGTCTCCCTTCCTCCCCTCCGCCCTCGGACCCAGGGTCTGCAAGGAGATCAGCCTGCCACAAGGTCCCAGAGGCGCCAGCGTGCCAAGGGCGGGGCCTCGGCCAGCTTGGCGCTCGGCGGCCCCCGGCCTGGCGCTGGCTATCAGTAGCATGTCCTACCCCAGCTTCTGACTGCGCGGGCCTGACCGCCATTCCCAGAGCTGCTTCTTGGCGGAGTGTGTGTGTCCACTTCGTGGGGAAGGCCTGCTAGTCCCTTGGTCAGTCCTCCTGGGGAGTAGGCTTCCCTCTTCCCGTTGTTCCTTAGAACTCTGAGCGCCGCTGGGCGTGGAGCTGGCGTACTGGGCATTCACCCCCATGCCCATTTCTGACACTGACCATAACCTCTCACCTCTCGGGAAGCCACTTCCTCCTCTAGGCCTCTGCTATACCACGAAAGCATCAGGGGAGATAGCGGTTCTGGAAGTTTCTTTGGAGAGTTTGGTGAAGGGAAATTCAGACAAGAGGGAGATAGCTGACCAGAGAAGCCAGGCCCACAGCTCTCAGAACAGTCACATTTTTACCTGTTTCATACATTCGCTCATCCAACATTGAAGGCATCCATTTAGCTCTGCATGTCAAGATGACCACTGATGCCATCGGTGCCTGTGACACGGTGCTTGTCTTTGTGGTGGTTTCCATTGTGAACCAGGGATAGAATTTGCACCAACAGAAATGATCAGCCATTGGATCTGAGGAAGAAAGGATTGATGGATGTCCTACAGTAGATAGAGATGGGTCTTGGCATGAGTGACAGTCTGTCCCTGCCCTTCCGCTTAGGGTTTCCCTAGAGTCTTGGGGTCAGAAGGGTCTTCTGAGGCCTTTCCTTTGGACTGATTGCTCCTGCTGTCTTTCTGGTACCACCCTCCAAACATCAGAGTCCCCAGGGTTCTGGCATCCTCCTATGGATGCTCTGCTCTCTCTGCGTTGGTGGGCTCAGCCACACTATGGCTTCCAATCCCTGAAATCTGCGTACTCAGTCCCAGTCCACTGTCTAAGGTCTAGACCTACAATTCTACCCATTTCTGGGCAGTTTTCCAACATGCTCTCCTTGTACCTCTTATTTGACATGGGCACCAAAGTCAACTGTCCCAATCCAGCACTTCCTCTAATGTCCCCAGTTTGGTTCTTGGCACCACCAAATCCCAGGGTGACCCAAGCCCAGATCTTTGACTTTTACTTTGGCTATGCTATGCCTCTTCCCATTCTCCTGCCTGGCTCCCCTCTCTTTCTTCCTCTCTTCAGACATGCTGAAGCCACCATGCTGGAGAGACCACATGGAGACAATCAGCCTGAGCAGTCCTCTCTGTTCCAACAACCGGCCCAGGAGCCAGCCAACATTTTGTGCAATTGAGGACCCATTCGATGACCCCAGCGCCACCACCATCTGGCAGGAACCACTTGGGCGATGCAAGTGAGAGTCACCAAGGTGAATCCCCTTGCTCCTCAAACCACGAGCTAATAATAAATGATGATTGTTGTTTATGCCACTCATTTTGGAGTGGTCTGTTACTCAGCAGTAGCTTACTCAAATATCAGGTTGCAGAGCTAGAAAGTTCTTGTTTGAAAGCCTGGCTCCAAGACAAGCTGCCTCAGCCAACTCACTTGCCTTCTGTACCAGAGTTTCTTCATCTATATAATGGAAGTGACATTGCATGCTCAGCATTGTTGTGAGGCTCACGGGTGACAGGGGAAAATGTCTAGTACAGTATCCCTCACTCAGCTTGTTCTTGATAAATGATAGCTGGCATTATTTATCCCCTCTAACTAGAACATGTCCTGTGCCCTCAACCTCAGTCTCAGCTTAGTCAGATTCTGTCCCGCTCAAGCCCCTCCCCTTCGATGATGACTTTCCTCCTCCTCCAGCTGGAAGGAAACCATCTCAACTCTGAACGTGGCACCAGTTGCCTGATGCTTCTCACACCTCTCCTCATCTTGTGGGTATTTGACATATGGGTGTAAGACTTAGACACACCTCACTAGCCAGGGAATTGCTTGTGAGTAGGGGCTTTGGGTCACATCTCAGCGATCCTTCATTCCCCTGGATGCCTCCTTGCTCACACAGAAGCTCTGCAATGAATATTTCTTGACCAGGACAGATGGACAGCAGAGCATTTCCTTTCAGGACCCCCTATTCATTTCTGGCCCGAGCTCCTCATGCTGCAGAGGCTTACCTGCTTCAGCCTGGTCCCCTCCCGATGATGTGTCCAGGTCTTGGTGCCTCCTCTCCTACCTGTACTATGTGATTTCTCTAATGCACAGCCCACAACCCACCTCTGATCAACGCCAGCCAGCCAGGCAGCACCTGCCACCTTGAATATGCAGCATGCAAGTAATGAGAGAGAAGCCCGTGTTCCCTGAAGTGACTGACACATGAGTGAGTTTGGGGCTGACCAGGCAGATGCCAGGAAAGTTGTCATCTTAGCAAAGTGAGCAGAGAATGGGAGAGCCAAGAAGGAGAAGCAGCTCGGAGGACAAGAGCCATATGCATCGTCCTCTTATTAGGGGAATGAAAATGAGGTCAGTCCACCAACATCAGCACCATGCTGGGGCAAAGACACACGGTCTCCACTCTCCTCTGAGAGCCTGCCCACCCCTCCCTCCCTTCCCTCCTTACTCAGACATTTACTCAAGGCCTACTGTGTGCTAGGTAAGTGCTTCGGGACAAAATGGTGATCAAGACACATGGGCGTGCAAATAATAAGTAATCATCACACAATTTGATAAGTACCAGGCATAGTGTCAGGGCTGCTGAACCCACGGGACTTGGAATTTAGGGAAGCCTTGAGGAGAGGTGGCACCTAAGTTGAGTTAGGAACAACCGGGTATACGAAAGTGTGAATGGAATGGAGTGTGGAAAGTTGGGGAAGGGCCAGGCCATGGGGACAGCAAGCACAAAGGCCTACAGGTGAATGAGGATGCAGACAGACTGCACACGGTCCCAGCGCTGACCCAGGAAAGATAGCTGGGGCCGAGTGGAGAGAGAGCAGATGGAGAGGTGCTCAGTACTCGATCGCTAAGGGCCTCGTGGACATTGTTCAGGGGGTTGGCTTCGTCCTTGAGTCACAATGGACCTTTGACCCATAGACCAGCTTTGCATTTTAGAAAGATCCCCAAAACAGGATGAAGAATGGATTGGAGGGGCCATGACCAGTATAAGGGCCCAGTTGGGAGATGATTGTGATTACCCAGGCAGGTATTGGCAGTGGTCCGGACCAGGGGGATGGCACGGGGCTTAGAGAGGGACAAGTGGATGGTCCGGGAGAGGTAGAAGACACAAGGAAAGTTGAAGTGCATGGCAGTGCAAGGAGGTATCAGAGAACATTTCAAAGGAGAGGGGCAAACAGGCATCCTCTGAGGACTGAAAGGCCTTTGGAGGAACTGCCACTCGATCACAGCCCCTGTCTGCTTTAACCCCTGTTTGTGAGTATCTACCAGGAGATGCACAGAAAGGAGGGGCACTGGAGGGAGCAAGTGGCCTGGGTCACCACCTGCCCGCCCCAAGTGCTCCCGTCCCCATGACAGAGACTCGGCTGACACCCATTCCTCAAGAAGCATAGGCCTACTTGGCCCTCTGGACTCTGGAGTAGGAGCGGTGCTGAGTCATAAGAAAGAGCAACGGGGCGCCTGGGTGGCTCAGTCGTTAAGAAAGAGCAACGTAGAGTAGACGAAATGACCTCTAATAGCACCACCATGCACTGCAAGTCCACAGCTTAGCAACCAGAAATGGGAAGAAAACCAAATGAATGGCTCGAAAGGTCACAGAGAAGCCTTTGAGGTTTGCATCCAACCTTTCAAGTGGTCCGGGGGCTTGCAGACCCAAGAATGCCCCTACTCCCTGCTCAGCAGTGGGGCCTCGGTGTGTCTGAGGGTCCTGGCTGGGCTGGATGCTACCTCTTCCCAGGACCATTGCTTTCCCTCTGGCAACTGGATTCCAGGAAGCCATGGCCACTCACTTGTCTGTAGAGTATGGTCAGTCTCGACCTAGGAAGTATTTGTCCAAGTGAGCCAGCATGGATGTTTACAGATACATGCGCATGTTCTGCATCATGTATTGTAGGCATACTCATGTATGTGTGTTGTTTATGCATGCATATGTGTGTGCCCACATGTGTGATTACCAAAGTATGTGCCTTTCTGTGCTTTTGTATACAAATAAGTACAGCTGATGCATGGGTATGTGCATGGTGCTCCTGTGAGTGCCCACTCACAACAGTTAGCTTGTGCTGGGTAACAAGTCATCCCGCAACTTAGCAGCTTAAAGCAAGAAACGTTTATAATTGAATATTTCTCATAATTTTGTGGGTTGGCTGGGAGTTTCTTCAGAACCTGTTCCTGTGTCTGTGGCAGCTGGTGGCTCTGCTGAAGGGTGGTCGAGAGTGGCATGGCATGTCTGGTGGTGGCTGTTGACTCAATGTCAGGGCATGACTTGGTCCCATGGTCTCTCACCCTCCAGCAAACTAGTGAACGTTGGCTCACACCATAGCCTCAGATTGCAAGTACAGCAAGACAAAACCTTCATGCACAAACACTTTTCCGATCTCTGCTTGCATTACTTTTGCTACTTTCCCATTGGTCAAATCAAGTCACATGGTTAAGCCCAGAGTCAGTGTCACGGGAGGGAGATTAGGAAAGGTATGGATGCAGGAAGGGGACTCATTGCTTATATTTTTTTTAAAGATTTTATTTATTCATTTGAGAGAGAGAGAGTGCATGAGCAGAGGGAAGGGCAGGGGGCGAGGGAGAAGCAGACCCCCCACTGAGCAGGGAGCCCGACGGGGGCTCAATCCCAGGAACCTGGAATCATGACCTGAGCTGAAGGCAGATGTTTAACTGACTGAGCCACCCAGGTGCCCCACATTGCTTCTGTTTTTGCAAAAAAATTGATACAGAGTGCATGTGTGTGTTTACCTGTAGGGCCCACGTGTACCCCTGCCTGTACATGCATACCTGCTCGTGTACATGTCTGTGGTTACTCCAAAGAGCAGTGTCAGGAGGCTCTGTGTGAGTGTGTATGAGTGTGCATCTGTGTATGCACGTGCATGTGTGCATATGCACGTCCCTGGGCATATACACATGTGCATGATGCTCAAGAGAGCAGCAGCAGAAGCATGCACGTGAGCACACTGGTGTGCCTCTCCATGTACACGTACACACATTCATGCAGGTGCAGGCATCTGTGTGCATGTGCGAGCACCCACCCGTGGGTCTGCCTCTGTGTGTCTATGTACATGTGCAGCTCGACAAGGAGCTGGAGCCTAGGCTAGCTCACGGGCTTGGGTCTGGACCGAGTTCTAGAGCTTTCCCACAGGTGATTAAGGTCATGAAGACCAGCTTGTGGTCCCCAGCTCATACCTGCCGTAACTCAGCTCAACCTGCTGCCACTGCACAGCACCCCCTTCCCTCTGCATCTTTCGCTTCAGTCCTCCCTATAGAAGCGCAGGTCACATTCTCCCTCCTCCAGGAAGCCTTCCCAGGTGGAACCACGGGGGAATCCCCAATCCCTTGCCTGAGTTCCTGGCGGTATTAGTACTAACTGCTGTCCACTGGCCCCATGGTTGTTGGTGTCGGTGTCTGTCTCCCCCCTGTTGCCTATGGGCCCAGGAGGACAGTAGTGACATCGTGTTTAGTCGTGTAGCCTCCTGGCCTTCTTCTCTCACATGGTACCTTGACAGAGTAGGGGCTTAATCCACCCTGGTTGGGTTGAAAGGGGTGTCGTCTGCCACGCCTGCAGAAGCAGGGGCTGAGGAGATCAGTGGCCTTTCCCCTAGTTGAGAACCACTACTCTCCAAGCACCTGCCATCACCCACCCCTTCTGTGGCCCTGTGTCCCACCCCGCAGCCACACTATGCACTCCCCCACGTGTGTGTCATAAAAATAGTGATAATCCCCTAAATGAGATGAGCAGCTACCCCATGATCAACACTAACCATCCTATTCATCAATTCTAAGATGGGCTTTCCACCCCCCATTTTCACATGCTGAAATTGAGCCCCATCTCACAAATGATGATGTCTCAAACCATCAGCCAAGTCGCTGTCGTGATGCGGTTGTCATTGCCTGGCGAGCATGGTCATAGCTGTCCCCATTGTTGTCACTTCAATGGAGGGCTCTGCATTGTTGTGCTACCGGCGCTGAGTGTAATTGCCATTTTCCGCATCTTCAAAAAGATCAGACTATGATTCAGCAATGAAATGAAAAGTTCCTGTGTGTGCAGAAAGGCGCAGATAAGAATGGCGGACACACAGCTGGGATTAGCAAGGCAAACGCTTATTGTTGGAATGACCGCAAAGCCACCACAAAGTGCATTATGGAAACTAAGACAGGAAGATATCCCAAGGAGATGAAGCTGTGTGGCTTTACAGAACTGAGATACATTTGAAAGAATTGTCTAGCCTCTGCCAAGAATGAATGGAAGGCGGGAGTAGTTGCCAAATACCTGGGAGTGCATAAAACAAATGTGAAAGCATCAAAAGGCTGGTCTGACTAACTGTTGCCTCATATTATTGTGAAGATACTGCATCAGAGTTTAACCAGATATTTTTCTTTTTCAGTGGCCCATAGCACAGCAGTGTGTCCCACAATGATGACAGACGCCCATACTTTACCTATCATACCTCATTTAATCCTCCCAAGACCCTAGAATGTGGCTCTTACAGGGGAGTCAGGAGTCCTGATGGTCAAGTCCACTGTAATCAGCTTCACGAGCAGGGTCCCACAAGCCCAGAGTGTGTGTCCCATGGGTTAAGAAGGTTGACTGAGGCTTATCTTCCGTATCTTACTTCCAGATGTAATCGACACACCAAGTGGTCCCTCTACTTTTTAAATAAATGCCCTCCCAGTAAACTTGCCAATCTCTTAGCACAAAGCATTGAAATGCCACTTTTTGTCATATCTATGTGTTCTCTGCTATTGCTTACTTAATGGTTTTTATTTTAAAAATCTGCATCCTTTTCATCTATCTATATCAGTCAGGATAAATCAGGTCATGCTGCAGTAACAAATAGCCCCATCAATCTCAGGGTTCATAATAATCTGGGATTCCAGTCCAAGATGAACAACATGTCGACAAAGCAAAAAGGTTACATTAAGGAGGTACTCTTACCATAAAGGAGACACACTGAAGCCGGAAGTTGAAAAGAGGAAAACCTTCCGGGAAGGGAAAAGTCAGCGTCCTCTTGAAACCACATGGCCTCATCTGTCAAATGAAGATTATCAATTATTTATCCTTTGCCTCCTTCAGAGAAACCTTTCAAGAATCCAGTGAGATTGTGTAATCATTTGGAAGTGTTGTTTCTTAGCTGTTGTAGGTGATCCTGTTGGTGTTCTGCCCTTATCCTGTGGGCCTTACCATTTCTTCTTGCCCCGACCAACTCCCAACTGCCAGCATCTGAATTGTTTTGCTTCAAGCTGTTCTTTAACACTTGGGAAAGCCACTCCTGCTGTGTGCATGTCAGGCTAGACACACCCTAGGGCATTAGCACCCTTTGGGAGCTACCTTCCACCAGTGACTGATAAGATTTGGCCCGCAATGTCCCAGCTTTCCCACCCTCTGTAGGATAACTCTATAGCAGAGTTTTGCCTCATTTTCTGGAGATCCCAGGGGGATTATCCTCTGGTTGCCCACCTTGGCCACTAGCAAAATAATGCACCCTACATTTGCTTCTCACTTCCTAAATGAAGCACTTGTTCTCAAATCCCTGTCTTCGAGTTTGCTTACAGGGAAACCCAAACTAAGAGCTCCAAAACCCCCATATGTGTGAGACGGATGGAAGAGGCAGCACTCAGCTTGAGGCAGAGATGGTTCTGGCTGGGATTTCTGCTATGCGTTTTGTGGGAGAAGATCTACTAGAAGTTAGCACCCACGTCTCCTCTCAATACAATCATGAGTTGCTGAGTATGGTGGCCCTGTGGGCAGGGACAGAGCTCACCGAAGCCCTCCTGGAGGGTCTGAGGTGGAAGGCTCTTACAGCTCTACCCCAACTCCAGGCTCACAGATAAGACAGCAAGGCCCAGAGAGGGGGTGAGCAAGATGGCATCAGCTGTACGAGTGGAGACTAGGGGTTGGGAATCCTTTCAAACATATCTCAGGACCCAAACCCACACATGGAGTTGGTTGCGGGCATCTCCTTATGTCTTTTCCTCTCCTCCAGGTTTAGAACACTACTGACGATGGCAAGTAAGTCCGTTTGTGGTATGGGCCACAGATGTATTTGGTCTTTGTCTCTGATTCCTGGCACAGAGCTCCTCAAAGCCTTGGAATTTCCTGAGTGACAGGAGTGTCTTTTGTTGTTCATAAGGCCCCCCTTGTGCAAACTTGAGTTTACACTAGTGAGGCGACTTGGGGTGGAACCCCTTGATAGTCTCGGGATGGGGCCGATCATCAGAAGGGCCAAGCATTTGGAGGGCTGGAGCTTTCAGCCCCACCTACTGGCCTCCAGGGATTTCGCTCTAGAAAAGCTCTTGAACAAGACTTGGCGAGCTTCTGGGTTGGTGACCAGAGGGAGGTGCTGGGAAGATGGTGTGCCTGGAGAGGTCATGGCAGCTGTGTGGTCAGCACCCCCATATCTTACCCTAGACCTCTCTTCCATCTTGTTCTTCCTGAGTTATAGCCTCCAAAACAAACCAGTCATTGTAAGGAAAGTATTCCCCCGAGGCCCGTGAGCCATTCTAGCAAATTGTCAAACCTGAGGAGAGAGTTGTGAGATTCCCCCGAGGTTCTGTGGCCAAGTCAGGCAAAAGTGGGGTACCCTGGGGACCCCACCCGTTTGACTGGCATCTGAAATGGGGACAGTCCTGTGGGACTGAGCCCTTAACCCGTGGAGTCTGGTGCTCCCTCGGGGTAGTGTCAGAACTGGACTGAATTGTCGGGCACCAGCTCATGTGGAAGAACAGAGAACGTACTGCTCAGGCGGGTCAGAGTGTGGGTGGGAGTGCCAAAAGCTCTTTAGCACTTGGACGGCCTTGGTGACTGCTCCAGCCCTTTTCAGGGGAGTCTCCTCCTGCCGCCTGGCCACTCTTGTCTCCCACCGTCTGCCCCTCAGGATCTCTGCTATCAGCATCTGGGCTCCATTCAGCACCCGGAAGGAACATTCCCTAATCTTCATGCCTAGGCCCGGCACTTGCTGACCCCTCACCACGCTCCTCAGGTCCCTCCCTTTGCCCTGCTTCACCACATCCCAATTCCACCTTGTCCTCCACTCCTCAACCCAGGCGTCACCTCCCCCAAGGAGCCCTCCCTGCTTTGCCTTCTCAGACCCCAGCCATTCCTCTTTGACCACAGTTGTCCCCCACGTGGCACGTGCCTGCCAGATCCTCGGCTCCGTGCCCACAGGCTGTGTCCCAACCACGGCAGGCATGCGACCAGAGCTTGTGAGGTGAATGGGTGTTGACCAGGCCCCTGCAGTACATCGGGGAGAGGGGCCAAGGGGGTGAGTGCATTGACACAGGGGCTGGGAGAGAAAACAAGATCCTCTTTTAATTGAGCCAATGAAGTCACTGGTGAGAGAGTGAACCCAAGGAGTTATAAATAGCCTTGGAAATCATGCATATTACATTAGGGGTGTTGGTGACAGCTTAAGTATATTTCCATAAGGTTCCATTATATTTACGTATTAGTTAATGGATACTTAAAATATTATGTTACCGTAATGCTCATGTTTTATTAGCAAACTATCACATCAAATGGAGTTGCTAAGTGTGATGGAAAATTGGCTCCGCAACTCGATTTCTGTATTTTCACACTGAATTTTTGATTCTAATTTCCCGCCCACCCACCTCTGCTGAGGAGGTGATTTTCCTCAGAACACTTGTGATCTCTGCCCTACGGCTGACCGAAAGGCCTGCAAATGTGCAGGGAGGACCCTGGCCCCTCACTACAGGGCAAGAGTTTTAGCCTAGCTTTGTAAATGACCCAGGCTTGGTTATTTACTTGCTGTGTGACATTGTTGGATAGGGTACTTGCCCTCCTGTGCCTCGGTTTCCCCTCTCTGTCAAATGAAGACTCAGACTTGAGTGTTAGTTTTGGCCAGAGCTCTCCAGAGAAACTGAGCCAACAGGACATATATAGATAGACACACACACACACACACACACACACACACACACACGCAGAGAAAGAGAGAGAGAGATTTGTTTTATGGAATTGGCTCACACAACTGTGGGGACGGGCGAGTCTGAAATCTGCAGGGCAGGCTGGCTGGCAGGCTAGAGACCCAGAGAAGAGTTGGAATTTGACCAAACACTGGGTAACGTGGCCTCGCCAAGTTGACACAGAAAATTAATCATCACAGTCTCTAAGCTTCTTAGGGTTGCATGGGTAGATTTTGGATTATCTGCGAGGGAACTTCCAACTCTGTTGTTTTCAGGTAGAGACGGTGGCTGGAAGCCGTCCTATGTCCTCAGGTACCCTCAGGCTCCCCACAGGTGTGGTGGGACAGGACAGGACAAGACGGAGGGATCTTGAAGACCCAAACGGGCCTTCCCTCCTCTCTCTTTCTAGAGGAGGCCTCAGAGAAAGAAGGCTTCAAGCTTTGCTTCTTACCACCAAAGGGCAGCCCCAGGTGGCACCTGCTAAAAAGTTGTGTTTGTTCCAGCCTCCATTCAAGGAAGCAACGAATCTGAACAGAAGAGGTGCTCCAGGTGGAGGGGAGTGTGGGCAGAAGCGGGGTGAGACTCTGCTGGTGTTGGGGGGCAAATCGGAAGACAGTCCTGGCAGCAGGAGGGTGGGAGAAGGACCAGTAGGGGACTCTTTGGTGGCACCCTCAGCATCCAGCCCCGAGCCCTTATGGTCACCAGGTGTGATCACAGCGACGCTGATTTCATCCTGCTCACACAGGTCAGTCAAAATCTGGCAAGGGGCAAGCCCAGGACTGCGCACCTCCTGGCCAGGCATCAAAGAAACTTCGAGGAACAGAGTTCAAATCCCAACCTCACCGCTTGCTACCTCCCTAACTGTTGAGATAAGTTACTTCCCTGAGCCAGCGTCTTTACCTGCACAGGACCTCCTACTCTATCGGTTTATGAAAAGGTTTTTTTTTTTTGATAAATTCATATAGTAAAAACGATAAATAAATAAAACTTTGGGGAGGACTCAAGTATGAGCTCAAGAGCGCTCTGCAGCTGGATGACTTTGGACAATCCCTACGGCTTTCTGCTCCTCAGTTTCCTCATCTGAGAAATGGGGATATTCATAGCACTGACCTCACAGGACCCTTGATTCCTATCATGTGCCAGGAACCGTGCTAGACACCAGAAAGGCAGGCGATGGAGACCACAGGTAAAGTCCTTGTCCTCACGGAGCTACATTCTAGTGGCAGGTGTGTGTGTGTGTGTGTGTGTGTGTGTGCATGTGGTAGCGGGAGCAGCGTTATGATGGGCAACATACTGAAGCAAAAATACATTTAAAAATATATGATATGAGTTACGGGGGGAAAAATAAAGCAAGAAATCAGGCTAAGGAATGCCTCGGGTTTAGTTTCATTTTGAATTAGTCATGGAAGGCCTCACTGAGGAGGTGACATTTGAGCAAAGGTCTAGGAAGGAGAGTAAGTGAGATCACAGCCTGGAAGAGCGAGAGTGAACGGAGGTCTGAGGACCAAATCCAGCCAAGCCCATTCCTTCCCTCTTGGCCCGTGGCTGCCTTCCCATGACAGAGTAGTTGTAACAGACATCCTGCAGCCCACGAAGCCTGTTTTGTTTTTTTTTCCAGAAAAAGTTTGTCAACCACTAGCACAAAGCACTGCATAGATTATCGGAGCCCTACTGGGACTTACTCAACTAGTTATTATTTTCTTGTTGATATTTGGTGCCAGCTAAACGATGCTGCCCTTGGGGATGATAGGGAGGAACAAGGGATCCGATGTGTCCCCTACCTGTACAGGACCATGCCCAGAGCTCTCAAATCCTGTGTCTAAAAAGCACAGCATCTTTTTTTTTTTTTTTTTGCTCTTTTTAAAGATTTTATTTCTAAGTCATCTCTCCACCCACCGTGGGGCTCAAACTCACGACCCCGAGATCAAGAGTTGCACGTTCCACCGATGGAGCCAGCCAAGGATCCTTACAAAGCATTGCCTCTTGACAACCAGAGCCGGGGGGAAAGGGGACCTCAGGCTGAGAAAAGAGCCTGACCAAAAGGCTGGCGGGAAATGACAGATTGTGTTTGGAGAATGTAAGTGGCACAAGGAAACAGGCCTCCCGTTTCCACCTCCAAAAATACCTCTGGCCTGCACGTGGCCAGCAGCAGGCCCTGCCGTGCCGGGGTTGGGGGCTGTCGGTGGGCCGCCCAGCAGGGCTGTGGGCTGGAGGAGCCGTGTTAGCCGCCTGATTGAGTTATGACAGCTCCGTGCACCCAACGGGAAGCTGGGCGAGGCGGTCCTAGCGGGGGCCTGCAGACAAATGATGATAAAGTGCTCACTTTAAGGAACCATCTCCATAATATTTCATGCTCGTGGCGGGGGGAGGGGGTGGGCAGGCTGCCCTGGTGGCACAGCTAACTACTCCATCAATTGATTTGATTCACGGCGGCAGCTACTCCCAGTCATAATATTTCAAATAAATGGGGCCGTGGATAGAAATAATATCTGCATCAATATTAACCCTGAAAGAACTAATGGACATAAGCTATAATTTCCTGGACATCCTAATAACGCATTTTGACCATTGTTGGCATGGGACAATTTTTCTTTCTCTCTTTTCTCTCCTCTGCTCATCTGTCTGTCTCTCTCCTCCTTACCCTCTGTCGGATCTGCTTTGTTCAACCCCCAGCCTAGTGTCTGGGGACCTTGGGGGTCTCTGTCCCCACCCCTGACCAACCATAGCACACCCTCTCTAAGAGGAAAGAGAGGGAAGCCTAGGGCTACTTGGCCCATTTATTCTGAGCTGTTTGTGAAATGCCCCAGGGAAGCGGCAAGCACAGAAGGGCTTGCCTGGCAGGCTCGACTGGCTCTCTGCTATCATGCATTCATGCACACATCCTCATTGTGCACCTACTATGCTCTAGACACTTTCCTAGGTGCTTGGGATGCATCTCTGAACAAAAAGAGAAAAAAAAAGTCTGTTCCAGGGAACTTAAAACTATAGTTGGGCAGGAGACAGAGAGACAACTGGTAAACCCCAAACACCCAAGTAATAAATTTCACACTTGTAGCAAGGCCGAGGTCCCCTGCGGTCCAGAAACGGTTCCACTTGCCAACCAGGTGTGATGGCTGAATTAGAGACTTCTCGGGCCTGTTCTTTTCTGCAGTGGTCAAGAACAGAGCCTCCAAGAGCTAAATACAGCTCCTGATGTGTTTTGTTTGGCCTGTATAATATGTATTTTTTTAATCCATTGATTACGTTTATTTTATTTTTTTTAAGATTTTATTTATTTATTCATGAGAGACGGGGGGAGGAGAGAGAGACAGAGAGAGAGACAGAGAGAGAAGCAGAGGGAGAAGCAGGCTCCCAAGGAGCAGGGAGCCCGATGCGGGACTCGATCCCAGGACCTCGGGATCATGACCTGAGCCGAAGGCAGATGCTTAACCATCTGAGCCACCCAGGCGCCCGTCCATTGATTACATTTAAAAAGCAGGAGAGTTTGCTGAAAAATCTGATTTCCACCTTCTCTTTAAGAATGGGACGATCTAATGCAGCCCACGTTCCCACATGGCGACGATGGGCTGGAGCAGGTTAGCATCTGCCCCTGTGGATGAGGCTTGTGCTCTGCGGGTCACTGCGGAGGGTCACTCCCTGCTGCTCTGAGCCCAGCCTGCCAGTCTTCACCCATGTTGCCCCGTGGGCATCCACACGTGTGGCCCCTGGTTTTCATCTGGGAGCTGGTTTTCAAACTTCCCTGTCCCAGCCCAAGCCTCTCTCCCGACATACCCCTACTGCTAGTCATACCCTCTGTACTCCTGCCTATTCCTTGCTTCTTCTTTTCCACCATTTTGTGGCTCTATAACCACATCACTGACACAGACACACTAACAGTGAGCTTGGAAGCCAGGTCTCTTCACCTTTCATAGGATTATAGTACCAGTTCCTCTCTCTGCTGTTCAGCTGAATTTTGGCCTTGAAATCTTCTTCCCTAATTTAAAAAATAAATGGATACAAATATGAATGCAATTCAACCACAAATACAATAAATAAATTATATGTGTGTGTGTGTGTGTGTGTGTGTGTGTGTGTGTGTGTGAAATGTGGCTAACACTTTCCAGGAAGCAGAATTTGTGAGTGTGAGAGGCGTCAGTGCAACCAGACAGATTTGGGTTAAACCCAGTGGCTAAGCTCCTACTATTTGTGGGAACCTGTACCTTTGCTTTCTGATCTTTACAAAGGGCATAACAACAGGACCTATGGCACAGGGTTGTGAATAAAATGAGAGAAGGTACTTAACACATACTGAGCATCCAGTAAGAATGATAACTATTATTTTTTTTTCAATTATTCTTACTTTTATCTTTGTATTACAACTTACTCTCCTCGGGGAGAAGGGGTGGGATGGTGTGGGTGGAGGACGACCTGGAGGCCACAGTCTTATCATTGCGAAGACCTGGGTGAATTTCAAAGCGGTTTCCTAAGCTGACCACACTTTTGAATGTCCACCCATCCTTCTGCTGGATGGGACCTCCGCTCCACCCTGGGGAGTGAGGACAAGGACTGCCCTGAACGTACACACCGAGCAATAACCGCAGGACACCATTCATTAGGCCAGCGGCGTGCTTCAGAATCACCTGGAGGGCTTGTCAAGGTCAAGACTGCTTGGCCCCGCCCCCTGAGTCTGAGAATCTGCGTTTCTACCACATTCCCAAGTGAGGCTACAGCTGCAGCTCCAGGACTTTGAGAACCACTAGCTTAGCCACAATGTGGCAAGGGAGTCATGCTGAGTAAGGGTGGTTAGAAAAATGGCCCCACAGGATAGAGGTACCAGAGAGGAGCTTGCTCTACACAGTCTGAGCCAACAGGTGACATAGGTAGGTGAATGAGCAAATGGTCCCGACTCTGTACACACTTAGGACTCTGAACTCCTCTATGTCTCCGGCTGGTTTCCCTGAGTGGGGTTGGAGTAAGCAGGATGGAAGGCAGTCTCATGCCAAGGACCCAGTGGCTGACAGTCAGGGCAGGCGGGCCAGAAGTGGGTGTGTGGGTGGGAGTGATGGGGAAGTATCATGGGGCAGGATGTGTTCCTGAGAAGTGAGGGGAAGTTGGGAGTCTGGCCGGGATGGTGGCTCCAGCTGTGATCCTCATACCTGCCAGATGGGAAACATAAACATAGTTACCACCTGTCCTGCATACAGGGGAGATCCCTGCCCCCACACCCAGAGCCTGGCCCTACAGGAAGCTGTTGGAAGGCCACTTCCACCTTCTTTTCCGGATCTGAGGGGGCTGTCCATCCACTCCTTTGTTAGAAAGGGGAACATCTGGGGGAGCCTGGATGGCTCAGTCGGGCGCCTGGGTGGCTCAGTCAGTTGAACTTCCGACTCTTGATTTCAGCTCGGGTCATGATCTTGGGGTCGTGAGATCGAGCCCCGCGTCAGGCTCTGCACTCAGGGCAAAGTCTGCTTGGGATTCTTTCTCTCCCTCTCCCCACCCACACCACCACTGTGTGCTCTCTCTCTCTCTCTCTCAAATAATAAATAAATCTTAAAACAAAAAAAGAAAGGGGAATATCTGTGTATCAGACACCTCTTGTGTGCCACTTCAAAACCACTCAGCCTCACCTCCCACACCAGCCACTACTGCAGCCACTGATTCTTCGCAGGTTGCAAAGCTTCACACACACGTCTCACTTCCTGCCGATGCTCCTCTAACACTGTCTCATGGGATGGCAGGATTCATACATGCACACCCCTTGAATGCCCTTGAACACGGGGGATAGAAACTAATGGATCGTTGCCTCCCTCCTCTTCCTCCAGGTAGTAGTGCTGCTCTGCATGTCCTACGGCTCCCCACGAGGTCCCAGGGGATCAAGTTCAGTCATCCCTATTGATGGCCAACACCATACAGCATCCTTGCACTGGCTCTCCGACCTTCCCTGTTTCTCACCTTCTGTCCCACATGCCTGCATCCTTGTGTCTTTCCTTAATGAACTCCTTGAATGTAAGCCTTTGTGTTAGGTTTTGCTTTGGGGAGAAACTCTGGTCAGAGAATTTCCTAAACCAAGCTTCCAAGCCTGACAGAGATCATTCACCATCCAACCATTCAGCAAATGCTCTGACCCTAGGAGTGCACGTGCTGGGTCCTAGAGAGGCAACAATGGCCAAGGCAGTGAACAGGTCACAGGTCCTGGCCTCAGGGCTCCCACTGCATTGGGGAAGGAGTCAATGAGCTAACAGAAGCGTCAAAGGGGAATAAATGCCCAAATCAGGAGAATCGGAGTGGCCATCCGACCCGCTCTGCCCAAAAGAGGTGACATCTGAGCTGAGATCTGTGGCTAGACCAGGACAAAATCCAAATTGGCTCTTCGGCTTTCAGAGTTCACCCCAGAAAGACAGGAATGAGATACATGCCATGAATACAACTTACTGCGTCATCCTTTCTAAATTATACTAAAATCTACTGATCTACCCTCAGGTCTCCCTTGAGTCTAACCAGAGCCTGGTTGCTTCCAGTTTGTCCATTGTCTTTTTCTCTGGTTTTTGAGGAGATGACGGGGAGTGGTCCCCATTACCAAGAAAGCAAAATGCAATCAGTCCAAAGATGGTCCTGCATCGCCGGGAGAGTCTGTGTGACCCTGAGCCTCCTCCTTCTTCCCCTCTCTACCACCTTTTCTTCATCTCTTGCTTCTACCTGGGTCCATTCTCCTCACTGGCCCATATTTGGTGACGTAGTAGAGGGAGACTGGGGGCACTGGAATTGCCTCCTTGTGAGAGAAGCCTTGGTCTCCCAATGGAGATCAGTCCCAGCCACTTCCTTCGCCCATCACCCTCTCAAGATGAAATCACGTGAGGCTAGTTGGATGACTTGCAATGAGGGGCCCCAGGCATGTTCTGGCATCTCCAGGAATTCTTCCTTGAATTCTCAAAGCACTTTGGTTTGAATTTGTTTTAATTTCTAGAAAAAGCCTAAGCATAAAAATGAGCCAAATAGACCTTTCCGGATGAAGGAGCAGAGGCAAATTAAGTGTGATCTTTCCTAGTTGCCCAAAGATATGGAAAGGTCCAGCTTAGACTCCCCCAACATGGGGAAAGTATGAAATGGATGCTCCTCTAAGTGGCTCCCCTCAGCCCCAGATGTAGCTGGATCTTTCTGTGCTGAGGCTTCTCCTGCATTCCATGGGGCCACCGTGCCTGGGTGCCTGGAACGTGATAGAGGGAGGGGTCCCTGCTCTACTTTGCTGAACTCTTAGTCTTACTCATTCTGGGAAATGTGGGTTCCAGCTCCTTTAGAGAATGTGGGATTTGGCTCTTGGTTTCTGCTGAGAGCCAGCATTTCCTGGGGCTGAAATTGGGCCAAGTCCTCTGTGTGGCATAGCAAAACCTTTTTTTCTGTCTAGCTCTCAGGCCCCCTAGGTGGTAGGGCCAGCAAGGTCATCCTTCTCCCTCCTGGCACCAGGGGAACTTGGCTGAAGCCAAACCAAGGTCCCCTGGCAGCCAGCCCAGCCAGAGTTAACCTGCTCCTTGGCACAAATACTCTGAGGAAGGAAGTCAACTTACCAGGATGGCATAGCTTGGGCACTAGGTTGGCAGCCCGGAGACCTATGTTCCACTCTCAGCTCTGCTACTACCTTGTTATGTGACCTTGGATAAGTCACCGTCTCACTCTGGTTCTCCATATCTCCATCTGTAAAATGAGCAAGCTGGGACATCTCTCACATTCTGAAATGCTAACTATAATTCCAGGAGCTCAAGGGAGAATATGTAAGTAAGTACAAGCTTTGGGGAGGGACCCTTTGCAACCCAGCAGCCTGCAGCATCCTTCTGAGCAAAGTAATGTATTTGGAATTCAAAGATTGCGAAGGTTCTTTATTGCTGAAGGGGGAAAGGTCCGAATATTGCTTAGCAAATTACCATCTGCTAGGGGCACCATTATGCCTTGACACAACCATTGGTCAGCAAATTGGTCACATTATTGGTTAGTAAATTTGAGGCTGCAGAATTATTTATTGGCAAATTAGAGATGGCAGAATTATTGGTTGGCGAGGCCAGAATTGCAGCGATTGGTTAGCAAATTAGAGATGCCTGTTTTGGTCTGTGAATAAATCACGGCTGGTCAGGGTATTGGAGGCCAAATTAGAGGTGGCCGGGTTATTTATGGCCCAGCCAGGAAAGCAGAAAGCACATTTGCTGGGCAGAGAGGGGGTCAGCCCTCAACGTGTGAGGCTACTCCTTGAGTGTGCTTCCAGGTTGGCACTTTTCAAGGAGCAATTATTTTCTAAGTACTAATGATGAAGTGGCCTGAGCCAGATTCTTGTCTTGCACCTTCTAGCCCCCATCTCCCACTCTTTGTTTCCAAAGAGAGCTTAAAAGATGTTGACTGTCTTGGGGCTGGTCAGTGGGGCAGAGGCTGGATTTCCAGCCCAAGAACAGATTTGAGCAGAACTCCTTGCTAGTGAGGGAGCCAAGTTTGATCCAGGAACATGTTCTCCAGAGATTTCTCAGATTATGCTCAGGCCCAAGCTAGAATGGGGAACGGCGGTCCATGCAAAGTACCTGACCTCAGGAGCTCAGGATCAGTTTGAAACTTCTCTTCTCCAAGGCTCTGGCCAGATCCCAGTTCCCTGGGAAGTCCACCTCTTCCCTGGCAGTCTGTAGTGTCTCACGACTGTTTAAAACTTTCCTGTCTGGACCACTTACTACTCAGTTACTTTCATACTGCCTTAAAGTTGCTTTTGACTCTTGAGTTTTTCATAGCTCCACTGCTAGATGAAAAGCTTTCTGAGGGCAGGACTCCATGCTCTAGTCATGGAGCCTTGCACAGGACTGAGCATATGTAGGTACATATTGATGCTTACATGGGTAAATGCATGGATGGGTGGATGGATGGATGGATGCATGGATGCATGGATACATGGATGGATGGATGGATGGAAGGATGGATGGAAGGATGGATGGATGGGTGGATGGAAGGATGGATGCATGGATACATGGATGGATGGATGGATGGAAGGATGGATGGATGGGTGGATGGAAGGATGGATGGGTGGGTGGATGGATGGATGGATGGATGGATAAAGAATGAATGGATAAAGAATGAATGGATAGAAGATGGATGGATGATGAACAGATGAATGAGAAACGGATTGATGAGTGGATGAATGGTGTTTGGATGGTTGGATAGAAAGATAGATAATGTTACTGGTGTTTATTGAAGACAGAAATTCCAAAATGGAGAAATTTGGAAGTTTTGAGATTTGAGGCCACACAATCCACCCCCACCCTTGCCTAGCCCACTTTTTTAAAATAAAAAATGAAGGAGGCTATTGTCACTGTTCACACATCCTGGACCATAAGGTAAAATCAGCCAAGATATCATAGGTACCCCAAGGGCAGTGAGACTACTCATCTTCAGTCTGCAGGAGAGAAGTTCGAGGGAAAGCCCAGGAAGAATCTCGGAGCTGAAGGAGGACAATGATGTCAAAGGGAGCTTTTGCCTTCATGGTCATCATGAAGTCATAGATGAAACAGGGAGTCTTAGCATCTTTGTAATGACAAGCTGAGTTTTAACTCCCCAAAGCACCTGTATCCTCACCTGTTCACTTGTCCCCAACTCATCTTAGAGGGCAGCTAGGCAGGGAGCCTTCTTACCATTTTATAGATGAGAAAACTGAAGATCAGAGGGAAGGGACGTTTTTCTCTGGGCCCACAGTGAGTTACAGCTAGAGTCCAGTCTGCTAATCACTGTCTCTGCTTCCCCCCATCTCCAGCCAATTAATTTGCCCCCTCTTCCCTTCCAGTAGTTCGCAATTCCCATGAGCACATCTGCACAGCACAGGCGCTGCATTGGTTGAATTGAAAGAAATCAATGATGATATAATTTCATTCTATAAGCTCAATATTAATCCTTCACATTTGTGCTTTTAACCTTCCTAGGTCCCCTGATTATTTCATTTATTTTCCAGAAAGGCAGCTCTGACGTTATCCAATGCTGGCTATTCTGTTTGCTCTCCTTTCAGACATAGTCTCCTCTCTGCTCTCTGCCCTGGGAGGCTAACCCTTGTGGATTGCATTCTCCGGACTCCCCTGCCGGCTGGTTTCTGCCTAGGTTTGGCCAATAGGGGGCATTGGCAGGACATCAGAAGGTAGGAAGAGAGAAAAGTTGGGGTGTTTCTTCCCCAGTATGTCCATGTTTTATTTCTGTGTCTCTGCTGGAGCTAAATCCCATCGTGATAACTCTAGCCAGGTGGGCGCCTCCTCCAATTCTAGATTTTACTGTGCTCTAGAAACACTACTTCCTCTCCTCTTCTTTAGCTCTAGGGGTGATAACAGGGCAAGTTCCTGGGGTGGGGGAGCTCAGCATACCCCTTGCTGACTCCTTAAACCCACAGACAACTCTGTCTTCAGTATCTTGGTTGAGGTCTGTTCATCCGAACCATCGGTTGATGAAAGGGTAAGCGCACCAAACAGACGCCAACATTTGGCTTCCTCCTCCCAAGCTCAACTCTGACCATGAAATTTCGGTCATGTCCTGCACGCTGCTTTTCATCATAGTCTTCATAACTACTGGAAGGTGCCCCTTGGGGAGAATGTGCTTAGGGTGGATAACTGTGCCCCAGCTTCCTCTACCCTCAAAAGCCACCATGAGCTACTCATCTGCGCCTTGTGACTAGGTCATGATAAACCTCACTGTGACCTCCGACTGGGAACTTCCCCCTCTGTCCTCAGCCTCTTCTTCTTTTAAATGGGGAGAGTAACTGTTAGGACGATTGAATGAGCTCATGTGTGTTTAGTGTCTGTAGCATAGAAGGCACTGGATAAACAAGAGATATTTTATCACTCTTAATGATAACCACTCCCCCCATTGTTGGACATTCCTATTATTTCAGCTTTTCATTATCATAAAGGATGCTCTGATGAGCATCGTTGTAGATAAAGCATTCTTCGTGGTTAGTATGATTTTCTCAGGACAGATTCTTGGCTCCAGTGAAGTTATCAGCCAAGTCAAAGCCAACTTGGTGACTTTATAAATGCAGCCAAATCAGTCTTTCAAAGCTGCTTTGCTGAATGGGTTTGAATAGTAGCAGCCACTATTTATTAAGTGTTTCCTGAATGCCTGCGACTGGTTCATGCCATCCCTCTGAGGTAAGTCCTTCATTATTCCCCATTTTCAGGACAGAAAACTAGAATAGAGAGCCATCCCATCACTTGCCCAAAGTCGTGGAATCTGGTAATAGCACCACTGGAGATCCAAGTTCAGCCACCTGACTCCCAAACCCCTACTTTCAACTGCTTGCTGCCCTGTTTCCATCTGTGGCTTTGGTTTAGTGGGCCAGCCCTGCCTCTCTCTCCCTGGCACCAGGCCTCTGAACCCAAGCTGGGGCAAAGAGCCCTCCACATACTCCCAAGAGGCTATGCTTGCTTGGGCAGAGCTGGAGTGGGGAAGCAGGAACTCTGTCACACCACCCTCCCCTATACCCTGGGGCACTCCAACCTCTTACAGCTCAAGGGACATCTGGGTAACAAAATCCTATAGAGTTAAAACCAGGAGGCACCTTACAGAGCCCTCAAGGAGGCGTCTTTTCATGCACAGGAAACCAGCCAGCATCCACTTCCTCGGGGCTTTTCTAAGCCAAGCCCTGGCTGGCCCTCCCGAGGTTGGACGAGGCAGAGCTGAGGAAGCCCTGCTATGGCAAGCAAGCCCTACTCTGGAGGGTCGGGGAAATGGGAGCAAGCAGGGCAATTCCTCCAGCCTGCTTTGCCTTTCCTCCCGTCAGCGGTTTTGCCATGCGCTATGGAAAGGCTCATTGTGCAGACTTGGCCACAGAATCCTTGCAAACCCAAGTCATCCGCAGGAGCCCAAATCTATGACCTCCAGAGAGGGGAAACCAGTGCAGGGGGAGGAGGGATACAAATTTTTCCAGCTGGAAGTGCCCCCTGGCTGCCCCCAGATGCTGGCATCCCAGTGTGTCCACCATCAGGATCCTTGGCTCCGAGGAGAAGTGGCAGGAGCCGACTGGAGAATTCAGAGCAAATACTATGTTGGGTTGGAAATCAGGTCAGGGGTGGAAGACTCAGTCCACGGCTCTGTTTCCCTTCTGGGCTTGGCCAGGGAGGAAAGACAAGGGCTTCCCCAGAGCAGATGGCGGCCCGGCCAATAGCCATCTGGTGCAGCTCGCCTTCACCTTCTCCGACCCCACAGACCTCAAGGGTGCTAAGAGCCAGCCCAGGCCCGGCTGTGGGGGCCACGCACTGGGCCCAGACCCACCACCATCTGTAAAGTGAGTCCAGCCATATCTTGTTTGGTCTGTGCAAAGCTTAGAAAAAGTTGAAATCTTGGCCAAGCTTTAAACGTTAGAAACATGATAATCAAGTTTTCTGACTGCAGTTGAAAAAAACCAAGAGGAAAGACACAGATTTTCCATTTGCAGTGATGTTACAAAATTGTCCCCTCCAATAAATGAATTAAAAGCTTTATTTGTTGTTTGGAACAAGTCTCTTTAAGGGCAAGTGACGAGTTGGTGATATAATAGAGTAGGTGTGTGAACATACAGAAAATTGTGAGAATGTCTCTCTCACACACACACACACACACACACACACATACACACACACACATGACCAAACTTGGGAGACCCTGTTGTGCATCGGGATGCCCCTAGAGCAGGCCAGAAAGAAGAATGAATCTGTAGGTCTGTCTGCATGTCTAAAAGTGTCCGATAGAGCAGAATTTCTGACTCCTTCAAGTGGTTTCCTGAGCCATGGAGTTCAACCAGCCACCGAAAAATTGCCTTGTTGCACAAAAGACCCAGAAGAATGTGTTAGGTCCCAGAAGCTTTGCTATGAGTTAAGAACTCCAACGTGATAGATCTGTGGTTTCCCACCCCTGCTTCCCTCTCTGCTCTTTCCTTTGCTGCACTAGGCAGCTTCTCCCTGGCAAAAAGAGAACACATGTGTGCCATTGCATATTTTTCTGGAAACCTGCTCCTGAACTGTAGTCATAACTCCCGGTAACAACCCATTCCTGCAGTTCAGAGATTTTTATAAGCCTATTTTAGGCATTTGATTATTGCCTGACTAATAATAGGAATGCGTTTTGTCAAAGAATAGGCTGGAGGATATAGTAGAAACCGTAGTGTGTAATTGCTCAGTGACTGCCATTGAGAAATCCTAGTTACTGGAGTAAAAGAGCCTCTCTCTCAGGTGCGAGGCACCATTTTTTTCACGTAATAATTAGGCTGTGAGAAAGCAAGCAGAGAAACCCACCCAGAGAGCAAACTTGTTCAAAAAGAAGGAAGAAGGGAAGGAAGGAAGGGAGGGAGGGAGGGAGGGAGGGAGGGAGAAAAAAAAAAGAAGAGGGAAAAAGCAATCCTGAAACACCTGTAGGGTTTCTTCACACTGCCTGGGGGAAAAGTTCGTGGGGTTAGAACCCAGTTCTTTCTGATTCGAAGCAACTTGTCCTCTGAAGGTATAGGACTTGATGAACTGCAGGACCCCTCGAGGCTCAGAGCCTCCCACAGCTGACCAATATCTCATTATTTTTTTAAATTCAAATGCTTGCCTTAAACGATGCTTATATTCACATCTGATCATTATAGGACAGTGGCTTTCAACCTTTCTTGAAGCAGCAGAATTCTGTCTCCAGGTGGTCCATTTGGGGGAACACCAGCACGCACTGTGGATAAAGAACAGAGCTTTGGTTGCAAGAGAGGCAGAGGCCAGGGCTCCTTCCTTCCCCACCCTCTCTACACTCTGGGTCCTAATGGTAACCATGAGGCACCCCCAGGAGCTCTGAGGGTTTCCGTGAACCCACTTTGGAAATCACTCCTTTGAACACTCATTCATACCCAAGTAAGACAAACAG
The DNA here is from genome assembly GCF_003265705.2 of Callorhinus ursinus. Taxonomy (NCBI): domain Eukaryota; kingdom Metazoa; phylum Chordata; class Mammalia; order Carnivora; family Otariidae; genus Callorhinus; species Callorhinus ursinus. Next base: position 4,828,337 of record NW_027397118.1, read on the forward strand.
CCAACCTCTAACTCACTCTAAACTTGGCTCCCCTTCTTCTCCATGGCCCCTGGGATGATGAGCAAGGACACAGCAAGAGGTCTGCCATGGTAATGGCGGACAGATTAGTGGGGCCAGGTGGGAATGACAGGTTCATTCATGAACACAGGTGGGACTCCCTCTGTTGACTACCAGAAACATCTGGGTGAGGGGGCTTTGCAGGGGCCTGGGAATCTGCATCCTCAGAAGAAAGCCAGAGTCAACAGAACGCAGGTGATAGCCAAGGATGTCATCTACCAGTTCCCTCAGTAGGACAGTTCAGGTTACAGGGCATTCTTGGTTACAGCAAATATTTCCAAGAGTAAAAGACGGATTTTTATTTTCTGTTCTATTTCTTGGTTGACCCACCAGTGCCCCTGAGATGCCAGCTAGTTTCTAGTCTTTTCCTCCCCTTGGATGCAGATCTTTCTTTGAGAGGGACGGTGAGAGTAAAGACCAAGGCTCTGGAAGAACCAGCTTATGAATCCTCATCACTGGAACGCCAGCAGGAGCTTCCAGAAGGTTCCCTGGGTTGCTATCCTCCCCCCACCCCACTTCCTGCTTATGGCTTCATGATGGCCTTGTGTCAAATGGGTAAAGCTGACAGCGCGGACATGTGTTAGGAGATGGGGCACAGGAGCAGGTGAGCTGAAGCCGAGCTGGCGAGACTGGGGGGGGGGGAAGGGGGGGCATTGCTGAAGAGGAGCGGGACTCACGCCAAATAGCGCTAAGCCTGTGGCTCGGCCTCCGCACTCGGCTCGTCTTTGGCCTAGAGAAGCTCATTCGCCCTCTCTGAACCTCAGCGGACGCTGTTTAAACCAGGAAACCAACCCTTATTTAAGATAGCTGCTGGACTTTATGCACCGTTCGGAGGGGTCAGTGGGAGCGAAGATGCTTTGTCACTCTAGAGCAATGGGTCTTAACTGGTGGTGCTTTTGTGACCCACCCCGGGGCTCATGTGGCAATGCCTGGAAACACTTCTGGGTTGTCACAAGGTGGGGAGGAAGGAGGGTGCTGCCGGCATCTAGTGAGTAGAAGCCAGGAATGCTGCCGTGATGTCCCAGAGGCACAGGACAGCCCCCCACAATAAGGAATCATCCACCCCAAATGTCAGTAGAGCAGAGCCTGAGAAACCCTGCTTTTGACTCTACGAGGTGTGTGATTTAGACAGAGCCAGCTGTCAGTGGGCACCCGAGGCAGGTCACAAGGGATGGCACCCTGCTCTTGCTCGGGGGGTGAGGGGGGAAGGGGCAAGGGACAAGGAAAGGTCTCAGACCTCCACTGCTGGACCTTCTCCGGAGTTTGAGCCCAGAGAAGTTGTTGGCTTTGGACAAAAAAAATAAATAAATAAGTAAGCACGGCCCTGGTCACCAGAAGAAATGTCTTGCCCAGGCTGGTGGCCGGGCAGGTAAACAGCGACAGCCTTCTGAAGAAATTCATTAATCACTGGGGATCTCCTTACCCACGCTTCCCCACTCAAATTCTCCCCCCTCCCCAGATCCCCACACCCGTCGTTGCTAAGTGCCATGGCCTCCCCTTCAGATTCTGATTAGACCTTATCAGCCGGGTAGGGACCAATCAATGGCAGATCACCGGAAGATTGAGCCCCCAGATACTTCATGGGTCCTGTCCCCATCCGCCCCAGTTGCTGGCTGCCAACAGAGCAGATCTGGCTTTGGGTGATATCATTCCATGTCCTCAACCAGAGACACTGAGATAATAACTTTCCAAATATTGTCTTACGAGATGCCTATCGCTGTAAAACAATATTTTGTCACCAGGCAATGAACAAGGAGGAGTATCATCTTGCAGAAACCCGCAGGTTGGTGGAGGGAGGCGAGTTCATCCCGTGGTGGCGAGGGTTGGGGGAAGCAGCGGTGGGGTGAGATGTGGGCTTCCCAGACACTCAACGGTCTTTGGGACAAGGGAGGGGGGCTTGGCCAGAGGAGCTCGTTTTCAGGCTGTAGATAATGCATGCCAAATCAGAGAGGAAATGAAATGTGCTTTTAACATGGGGTGCACTGGGGGACATGGATAGGAAAGACCCTTCCCCTGCTCTCAGGGAGTTTACAGTCAAAAAAGGAAGACACCAGAAGCAGATGCACAAAAAGGTAGACAAGATCATTGCCAAGTTGAGCTCACTGTGTAGCCCTGTTGCATCGTCAGATGACCACCAACTTAGGCTTGTCAGCAAAAATAAGACACAGAACCATACAATACTCAACCACAAACTTACTGGTTACAGGGTACCTTTAATTTCTTCTTGGTAACAGAGGGATCTTGCTGGAGGCAAGCTTCAGGTCTGTCACTCGGGAATTCTGAGTCTGGGGATGGGGAAGGAAAGGCAGAGGAGGGAAATGAACAGAGAGGATTGAGAGACACAGGGCAAGTCCTGTCAGTGTGTCCATAAAACCGCACCCAAGACTGAGGCTGTCACTCTCCCTTCCCGGACACCCACCCTTGCCATCAGAATTCCCTTGGAAATTTCCCTAGGGGACTCTTCTGCGGAGATCCTCAATAGGCCAATCATATGGAAGTAACAGAGCAAAGGCAAACGCCATGTGTTAGCGGATTTGAGAGACGGGGGGCCGTGTGGGGGTCTAGTGCTGCTAGGACATATTGAGCCAAACCCCTCATGTTTCTGGGGTGGACATCCAGTTGTGGTGAAGGGCAAGGCTGCTGGAGGCCGGCTGGCTCGGCCCCAAGTGGGACTCTACCACTTACTGTGTGACCTCAGGCAAGTTTCTCAGCCTCTCTGTGCTTTGGCTTTCTCATCTAGAAAATGGGCGGTCAATAAGGTTGTTGTGAGGGATTAAGAGAGCACGTAGAACGCTGCCCGCCTGACACACAAAGAAACCACCTCAACTGTTAGCTTTTATTTTATTTTTTTTTTAACTGTTAGCTTTTATTAGGACCCCTGAGTCACTGGAGGATTAAGTGGGAAATTCCAGGGAATCCACTCGATCTGTTGGCTGACCACCTCCTAACACCAGGTTTAGGCAAAGACCACTGTGCGCAGGAGCTTACGGTCTGGTGGGGAAGACACAAGCTGAAGGATACCTTCAAAATATAATTTCAGGCGGCGATAAGAGCTTTGAAAACGATCCTGGCTATGGGAAAAAGATGAAGTAAACCAGGAGGCTAATAGCCGCAGGCTGTCTCAGACAGGGTGGCTGGCAGAGGTCTCTGGCTGGGGCTGACCTCTGAGCGGAGATTTGGAGGAAGTGAGGAAGCCCAGCAAGTGCACGGGCCCCAGGCAGCAACTGCCTTCTTCCTGGTCCTGGACACTTTCCTCCCACACCTGTTGGAGCACAGTGGCCTTGATGGTCTCCCTGCCCCCCAGGTCTTGCTCCTCCCTGATCCACTGCCCATCTTGAAATGGCGGAGTTGGTGACTAAAAATAAAAGGGGACCTCCGGGGTCTCTTCCTTTGGCTCCATGGTGCCAGATAGAAAAAGCCTCGCTCAAGGAAGGAGGCAGTATTTTTTCGAGGAGGGAGTTCTTTGGTGACCACATCTGTCGTACAAAATCTCTGGACCCTTGAAACCCCAGGTCCCAGGTTGGAGTCCTGGCTCCTGGCCTTCTTGGCTGAGGACATGGATTGGATGATCACAGAACGTTCTGTCCCAACTGATGGAAATGATGGTGTTGATGAGGATAATGGGGGCAACAGGTGTCCACTGGGCTGTCAGGGGCCGACCACAGCGTACGGTCGCGCCAGATGTTGGCCAAGTTACTGAATCTCTCTGAGCCTCAGTTTCCTCAAGTGTAAAGGAGGATAACCAGGTCAGAAAGTGGGGCTGCCCGAAGATGGGACGAGCTAACGGGTGTGTCACCAGGAAGCCACCTGACACATGAAGAGGCGCTCCCCGCGAACCCCACACAAAGAACCACAGTGTCACACAGCACCTTCCCAAAACTGTCACCTTTATATCTTTCTATCGGAAGGAGAGCAATTTTGAGAAACTACAGTCATTTGAAGTTCTTCTTCATTATTATTAATTTTATACAGAGTTATTTTGTGGATCTGCCTTTTATTTTATTATTTTTTTTGGTAATTAGATGCTGTAAAAAATTTTTAGTGATTTTCTCTTCTTTGTAATTAGAAATAGCGATTAGAGTATCTTTTATATTACATGGCATTTTTCCTTTAAACAATTGTATACATTTTGTATTCTTTGCTTTTCTCCATACAGACTTTAATGAGAATGGATTCATTGTGTGCCATAATTTGCTATTATTATAGTGTGTCATGAAAATGAGTTATTTCCGTCACAGAAATATAATGCCCAGTGTAATGTATTTTTGCTGGTGGGTTTTTTTTTTTTTTTTTCCCTCTAGGGACAGGGGAAATGTGTTTGCCAAGTTTAGAACCCGCTTGAACCTCAAAGGCTGGGGAATTGCAGAGCGAAGGGAGCTTTCTGAAGTCCAAGAGTGCTCCCTTCTTTGGGCAGCACAGAGCAAAGCGCGAGGCAGCGAAGAGGTGGTTTTCCACATTTCATTAAAAAGCACATGGGATTCTCAACAGTTTGTTCCCAGCAAATGGCATCTGTTCAAGCCAGGCCCAGGGAAGCGAAGAGCAGGTTGCTTCTTAAGACTCTGAGCAGGCCGTGTAATTGCTGAATTTGGAAACCCATGGAAACTTCTGGAAACCTGCCCGTGTTTCTCCCTGCCACCGAGTGCAAACCTCCCACACAGCCCACCCTCCGCTGTAGGTGACACGGCCCGGTCTACCCACAGGACATGCCAGCGAGCTTTGGGCTGGGGATGGTGGCCCGTCTGCTCCGGCCTTCCAGCCCCATGTGGGAGCCCAGGCAGGGAAGGGGGAGGACATCGTCCCTGCAGCTCACCATGAGGTGGGTGCCCAGGGGCTGGGTTCTCCCTAAAACAGGCCACCTCCACGCTCCTGTCTACCAATTAAAGCGTACTCAACAAGAAGTCACTCCTGGGGGACAAAGATGTAATTTGGACCTCATGTCCAGATTCTAGGAAGGCAAGGGTAGACAGGAATAGACTGGCCATATTTGCCCACCCCCCGGGGGGGAGGGGCTTCTCTGCGCTGTGATGTCTCATGACCCTGGTTAGGGTGGATGCCAGGGAATTGGAGCATGAGCGAAGAGACGTGTGTGCCAAGGGCGGGGCAGGGGGGGAGTTCCAGCAGGATACCGACGGCATGCTCCAAAAGGGTCACTGGAGAGTTTATGATGGTCACCGCCCCCCACAGGTGCGGGCACTGGCAGTTCTGGGAGCACCCGGACTTCAGGCTGGGGACCACGGCCCGTCTGGGGCCTGCTGCGGGTGCGGGGAGAGGCAGCGAGGAGCTGGCCCTTTTCTCTTGCAGGGGCAGCAAGGTTCACGCTTCCTCGGAGAGCGGAAGCAGGCGCCCAGGATGCTAATGGATAATAGCCCTCCCTCTGCCCTGCTGACTCTGGCTTGCAAAGCCCGCGTCCTATCACCTCCTTCTATTGTCCCAACAGCCCTGGGAGGCAGCCCGTGGGGCCGATTCTTCCCATTTCACAGAAAGGAAGATGGGAGCTTCAGGAACTGGCCTGGAGTCATAGCTCACCACCTGGGGAGAGTCTCAGCCCCTGCCTAGGGCGGGGAGCAGGCTGAGGGAGGTAGGAAGCCAAGGGCTAAGCTGGCTGGAGTAGACCAAGTTGCCTCCTGGGCACATTTACCCACAGCCAGCCCTGACCCAGCATGTCCTGGTTAAGAGACTAGAATGTGCCAGCAAACTGCCAGATTTCAAATCCCAGCTCTGTGGCTTCCTAGCAGAATCTTGGGCAAATTATCTAACTTTATGGGGCCTCAGTTTTCCCATCTGGAAACTGGGGATAATAGCATCACTCCGGCGGGATGATAATGAGAATTAAATGAGCTGGTTCAGGGAAAGCCTGTGGACCAGTGCAGACAGGCTCCTAATGGCATAGTGCCCGAAGTGCCGGTTCAGGGGGGAGGGGGCCATGACCCCCCACCACCAAAATTTGGTCACCTGAGCCTTGCACCTGTCTGCTTGTGTCTGCTCAAAGAGTGTGCCTTTCCTGATTCAGCCAGGGATGCCTGCCTTTTTCTAATGCCTGGCTCTAGAAGGCCAGCACATTCAAGGTGCCCAATTAATAGTATTATGGTTTTTAGTTCTGAGGATGCTCCTTTACCCCTGCTCGAACTCTCCTCTGGAAAGGAGCAAAGCCAAGCCTGGTTACTGAATTCGGAGGGAAAGATGTGATGTGGACTTCCCGAGTGTGCCACCCCCCACCCCAGTAAATCCCTGTAAATAGCCCAGAGCTTGGACCCGGGCTGCCTCGGCCTGGTCCATGGGCTGTCGTGATGCCCCAAGGCCCCCCACCTATTCCTGCAGGACATGACAGCAGATGAGCAGAGAACAGCCCTTGCCCTCCGATCTTAGATCTTAGAACAATTCCCTCTTGCTTCCCCCATGTGTGTTTGCAACTCTGTTCCCAGCTGAGGACTCATATTTAAGCAGGGCAAAGTGACATTCCATCATTAATACCTAATGCAGTTGTATTGAGTTGTGTAAACATGCCTCCTAGCAGAGGGCCCTGTCCCCCCTCCTTGGCCCCCTCCCCGTTATAATTGTTTTCGCTCCCCTAAACTCAGATGTAATTCAAGTAGGAGAAATCGTGGCTGGGATTACATCTGCAGCCAGGGAATTATTAGTATGACTTTTTGGCGGCGTGACAGTGATGTTTCGACAATCTATACATATTGATTTAGGTCGATAATAAACAATTTGATTAGCCTCCCCATCCATGGGCTGTCATTTCAATCACGGACAGGGGCCCAGCAGAGTGGAAGGCAGGCAGCACACGCAAGTGGCAAGAATTCTCAAAATAAGAAACTCCGTCCTGATTAGAGGCCTGGCTTCAGTGAATTGGACAAGACAGCTCAGCTGCCAAGTTATTAACTCCCTGGGAAAATACTCGGCCGGTCCCCGGGGCCAGCCCGCATATTCTGATGTGGATCGATAAGCAATCTCCGGTGTATATGGAATTCAGACTCGAATCATTTGTCTCTGGCTCCTTTCTCCAAAGGGAGCCCCATGGTCGGACCTGGCCTGCTGCCCCAGCACCCCCCCCGCTCCCCCCCCACACACTCCCCTTTTAACTAATGACCCGCCACGGAGGAGGCCAGAGAGCAGAAATCTCTTCCATCACCGAGAGAGGCTCTCTCAGGTGGGCCTAATGATGGTAATGGCCTCCTTTCAATTTTTTAAAAAACGCCTGCCCCGACATCTTGGGGGTGAATTTGTGTAAGTGATGGGCACGCCCCTGGATGACAAATAGACATATGTCCCAGTAATGGACACCCCCCCCCCCACTGTGTGGACACACACACAGTGCCCACACCTGATGGTGATGCTGAAACAGAGCAGGGAAGGGACACTTCTCCCAGGCCTCTCTCGGGGGACAGAAGGGTAGGTTCCACCCAGGGGTCCTGGTGGCCTAGACTGGGGCTGCTTCAGGCGAGAAGAAGTCATGTCAGGGCAGCTCCAGGCTTAGCTGTGAGCTGGTTGCTTGTCGCTCACCAACTGATGGAGCGTCCTGGGCCGCAGAAACACTTAGTGATCTCCAGATGCCTCTTCCTCTGGTTCCGGGTGGAGACTCGACTGGACAGGGCACTGAGGCCCAGGTCCTGCAGGGGACCGCGTGGCCAGTCAGCTACTGGCAGGGACCCCGGTTCTCCCCACGGTCAGGAAGGCAGCGCGGTTCAGGGGTTAGCCCAGGCGTGGGGGCCGGCCAACCTGAGAGTCGTCTCGGGCGAGCTACTGCACCTCTTCGAACCTCTCCCCACGTAAAATGAAGCCGCTAGCAGCTACCTGGCATGTCCGTGGTGAGAATGTATTGAAATCCTGCAGGGAGAGGGTCCAGCACAGTGCTGGGGCATAATACGTGCTGGCTGGTTATTGGTTTCCGCATCCATAGGAAGTGGCGAGCGCAGGGAGGGATGCACATTTTTAGTGACATGTTATAATTGTTATTAATCAGACTCCTCTTTTAAACAAGAAAATCTGAGAAGCCCAACGTGTGACATAGACAAAAGCAGCCGCTCCGCTTAGTGTTGAGGCTGGAGAACCAGGCCCCGCCTGTCCCCTGGCCACGCCCCCTTCCGCCCTCCCACCACCCTGAGGAGCCCTGAGCGCCGAACCAGCCCAGCATCTACTAGGTCAGTGGAAAGATAATGATACCTGGAGGCGTAAGAATGGGCTCCTGACTCCAGCTCCAAGATACTGGACCTACTCCTCTCTAGAGGCCTTGGTTTCCCCAGCTGCAAAATGAGGGCAGGTGGAGCAGTCCCTGAGGGTACCTCAGCTTCCAAACTCTGTGCATCTGTAGAGGGAAAATACTAGAACCTGTGGAGTCCCATAAAACTGAAGAGTCATAACACCAATGCCATGGAGCAGTGGTCTCCAGACCGTGCTTCATGCAGAAGGGCTGTGAGGGCTTCTGGGGTGAGGAGAGGTCAGGGAGCAGGGACCTGAGCCCTCAGCCCCACACAGCGGCCTGGATCTCCACCCACAGAACCTGTGTCCTGAATAAAAGCAAGCAAAGGGCAGTATCAGTTAGAATTGGATTTGGCTGAGAAAGAAAGGCCTAAAATAATAAGACTTACACAAGACCAGACTTCATCTTTCTTTTACATACAAGCTGGAAGTCAGCTCTCCAGGCCTGGTGGTGCTGCTTAAGGGCATGAAGTGCTCAGGGACCTGGTTTCCTTCCAGCTCACAGCTCCACCATCCAGGGTCATGGGGTTCACTTGTCTTCATGTTCTAAGATAGCAGCCCACAGATCCATGTTCCAGGAAGTAAAATGGAAGGAGAGCTAAAATGGATTGGGGCAAAAGCTGCATACAAACTCTTTTTTTATTAATTTTTTTTATTTTAAATTAGTTTTAGATTTACAGGAAAAAATGCAAAGATAGTACAAAGAGTTCTCAGAGCACCCACATCCAGTTTTCCCATTGTTAACTTCTTGCGTAAATATGGTATATTTGTTAAAATGAATGAACCAACATTAATATCAACTGAAGTCCAAACTTAATTTATTTCCTTCATTGTTACCTAATGCCCTTTTTCTGTTCCAAGATCTCATCCATGGTACCACTTTACATTTAGTTGTCACATCTCCTTAGGCCCCTCTTGGCTGTGACAAATTCCTCAGACTTCCCTTGTTTTTAATGACCTTGACAGTTTTGAGGAGCACTGGTTGGGTATTTTGCAGAATGTCCTTCATTTGGAATCTGTCTGGTGCTTTTGTCCTGATTAAACTGGGGTTAGGGGCTTGGGGAGGAACATCATCCTCATCACATCATGAGAATATCTTGGTTGTTTCCAGTTTTTAATGATTATCAGTAAAGCTGTTACAAACATTCACATGCAGGTTTATTGTACAACATACCAACTCTTTTTTTTTTTTTAAGCTTGATTGATTTTAGAAAGAGAGAGAGAGCACAGCACAGTGGGGAGGGGCAGAGGGAGAGGGAGAAGGAATCTTAAGCCGATTCTTTGCTGAGCGTGGAACCTGACCCAGGGTTCAATCCCCCGACACTGAGATCATGACCTGAGCTGAAACCAAGAGTCAGATGCTTAACCAACTGCACCATACAGATGCCCCCCCCCTTTTAAAGACAGTTCACATAAACTGTTCTGCAAAATTTCACCTATATCCCATAAGTTAGTAGTCACCTGTACATACCTACCTGCAAGGAAGACTGGTAAATGTAGGCTTTATTCTGTGACCAGCTAAAATGTGAGATTTCTTACCTTGGGAAGAAAGGGGAGGACAACCAGCAGTCTCAGCCAAAGGACTTATTGGAGAAGGAAGGAGGCAGCATGGGGGAAGTACGCGGGGCATGGGCTTCAAATACTCAGCCCCCTGTCCCCAAGAGGATTAAGAAAAGCCTGGCAACTGTCACTGAGCTATGAAAAAAAAATAACCTTGTGGTAGGGAAATGTTCAATAACTCACTCATTAAAAAAGATGTATTGTGTTAGGGGCGCCTGGGTGGCTCAGTCAGTTAGGCTACGACTCTTGGTTTCAGCTCAGTCATGATCTCAGGGTCATGGGATCAAGTCCCGCATCAGGTTCCCCACTCAGCAGAGAGTCTGCTTCTCCCTCTGCCCCCCACCCACTCGTGCTCCCTCTCTCTCTCATTCTCAAAAAAATAAATAAATAAAATCCTTAAGAAAAATAAAGATGCTTTAAGCATCTCATGGAACAAAGTGGGAATGGCCCATCGCCCTCCTAAGCTGTAGAGCCCTGTGATAAAGAGTCTAATGACATTTTGTTTGAGAAGAAGGTATGTGATGTCTGAACAGTCCAATAGGACAGGGGGGGAGCCTGCGGACTGTTCTACAAATTCCGAGATCCATGAACCATTCTTTAAGTTTGTTAAGAGGGTTTTTTGTTTGTTTGTTTTTAGGCTTATTTTTTTAATTAATTAATTTATTTATTTATTTTGGTGGGGGGCACAGAGGGAGAAGGAGAGAGAGAAATCCAAGCAGACTCCACACCAAGCACAGACCCCGACGCGGGGCTCAATCTTACAACCCTGAGATCACGACCTGAGCCGAAACCGAGAGTTGGATGCCCAGCCGACTGAGTCACTCAGGTGCCCCAGTTTGGTCAGATGTTTAACTGCAAAGTAGTGATTCTCTTTGAATGGCAGCACGGGACAGTTCTTGGTTTGCCGGGCTGTCCACTGGTGTCCAGTCTTCCTTGGGCCTGAAAACCTGACATTCAGCTTTGTGGGATTGGGAAGTGGCTCCTCGGGAAACAACAGGGTTCCTCCAGCTGCGATTCTGCCTATTGTTTCCCTGGTTCTCCAGGGCTTCCGGGAATTTTCCTGGGGAGTTAGTTTGATGACAATTCTGAGACAAATGGGGATTCCCCCGGAATGGGCTCCAGGTATGGGCAAAGTTTGACTTCGGGTGAAATTCAGCGCTTTGGAACATTTATCTGTTTGTCTTCATTTATAAAGTGTTCCAGTGACGCCAAGTGGTGTTTCTCTTTTAAGGAAGAAGCACGTTCGAATTTTCCTAATTGTCATCTTCAGAACACCTCTGAGGTTTTTGATAAAATCAGAGGATTTTCCTCCAGAAGTCCAGGGCCTGGAGCTAAGGGTGCTTACACGTAGAAAGGTCGAGCACACGGCTGCCCAGGCATTGCTCAGGACTGATGAGCACGGCAGGGAAGCGCAGTTTCTGAAAAGAGTCACGTGCCGCACCATGTTGCATATCAACACAAATCATACAAGTAGAAATTTTATTTACTCTGCCCTTGCTGGGGATCCTGAAACCTCCACTGCGGCCCAACTGTGTCTAGACAGTCCAAAGAACCATCATATGGTATTTCTGACTCTTTGGTCTCTAAGTTAAAGTTTAGTCTCCCTGCCTCCTTTGTGCCCCATAGTAACTCGTGGCTCACAGGACAGTGATAGCCCTCATTTTGTCCTGTTTTGTCTTACTGTGAATTGTGTGCATGTTTGGCTCCCAATGAGATGCAAGCTCATCCAGGGTCTTGGATTTGGTCCCCCTTTACCTTGTCCCGGATGCCCTATCCTTAGCTCCTGGATGTGGTGTGCAGCCCAGAGACCAAGCTTTTCTAGCCACACGATCTGGGACCGGCTGTCAAATTCACCCGAGCCTCAGTTTCCCCCCTGTACAATGGAGCTAACACCCTCTAAGGGGATGCATAGTGCTAAATAAACAGCATAACGTACCCAAAGGCCGTGCACGTGACTGGCCCACAGCGAATGCCCGGGAAGTAATGATGAAAACAAAAACAGAGGCCCACGAGGGTCGGAGGGATGAATTAATGAGCGCATGGTTGTTTCTCTCCAGGGTGGTGCAGGCAGCTCCAAAAAGGCTGGTGTTATGTTAATTTCCATTAATATCCTCAGAGGAGGTGGGGGGCGAAGAAGGCCTGGCGAGCCTTGAAACCCAATCAGATCCCCGTTTTATCTCCTGTGCTGCAGCTTTATTGTAGTGAAATATGTTCGTGCTGGCAGAGGGCAATCACCCTAAGCGGACGACGCAAGAGGCATGAGATGCCAGTGGGGATTTTCAGAGCATCCACCCCGGACGCCCCGCTCCAGGCCGTTATGGTTTATGTATTAAAACCGCCCACAGATGCTATTGTGCACGGGCCTGATGGAGATTTGCCTCGGTTAGGCTGCATTAGACTCAATTTATCTCCCAGCACTCATTGTTGCCATTGATTGATTTTTAAATTAGATGAAGGCAATCAGTAAATACCACCCAATCAAGTTCTAAAAACATACAGGAGATTAGACAATTTAGGGTAATCAATGGAAATATTCCTTGATTTGCTACCACTCAATTTTGACCATAAATTACAACTATAACTTGCGAGTTAGTCAGCTATAAAGCAAGTGGATGTGACACGAAAAACTATAAGAAATGAATTAAGGGGCTGAAGAAGAGCTCCCGATGTTGTCCTATAACGAGGCAAAATGACTCTTCCTTCATGTCGTGCATTTCTGGTTGGGCCTTGTCACCGGGGTTGGGGCAGGACGTGCAGGAGAGCTCAAGATTTGTGTGGCTTTAAAAACAAAACAAAGCAAAACAAAACAAAACAAACCGAGAGGAGGGGATGTGGAAAATTGGTGCGGGGTGGGGCTAACACGTAACAGTCCTTCTCTCCAACAGAGGAGTTTGCACCATAACTGATCAACCTAATTTTGTGAACGCAAATAATGTCATGTAATTTTAGTCTCAAAGCCCCACGGTTTGTTAAAACCCTCACCTAAACCTCATGACACTTTCCATGCTAATTGGAAAGTCACACTTCTGTACTGTTATTTCCTACAAAGTCTGAAATGTAACAATAATTAAATGTAATTTTAGACCAGAACTTCATACTGTCCCAAAGCTATATTTGTCTGATTGCATGATCATCTTCCATATTTCCAAGAGAAGCACACTCAGACTGCAAATTTTATTTTTTCCTCTCTCCATGCCATGAGCCTACGCTTTGGAGGAAACGAATTCGCTTTCAGGAGCTCCTGGTTTCAGGGCAAAGGCAAAAATCCTCCAGCGGTCTGCATCCATTCATTCCTCAGTGCAACTGAACAGTGAAAGCAGATAGGCTCCTACACGTTTGCTCATCCTCTATTCCTTTTCCTGGTGCTCTTAGGAGCTTTGTAAAAACCGGCAGTGAATAATCAAACTGTACTACTCTGCCTATACCCAGCAAATCATCTGAGAACTTTCTGAGACATGAGGGTAAGCAGGCCAGTTCTTTGACATGGGCATTGGGCAGGATGGGCCTGGGATGAGTCTGTTCTCTCTTGAGGGCAGTAATGGCTTGTGGGGACAGATCTCAGGCCCGGTGGGGCCCACTGACAGTCAAGGGTGTTTGGGTTTGGAGAATGGGCCAGGACGTCATAGGACCCCTGCTGCTCAGAGATTCCCTTGGGACAGCCTTGGGAATTCCAGACGATCGGGGGCCTCCAAGGGCAGGGGGTTCTTTGGAAGAGAGTTGGCTGGGCTGGTGAGGGCAAGTTTAAAGCTAAAATTCTTTTCTGGAAGACTGGGAATTTAATTTTTTTTAAAGACTTTATTTATTTGAGAGAGGGAGAGAGCACAAGCAGGGAGAAGGAGCGGGAGAGGGAGAAGCAGGCTTCCCGCTGAGCACAGACCCCGATGCGGGGCTCGATCCCAGGACCCTGGGATCATGACCTGAGCTGAAGGCAGACGTTTAACCGACTGAGCCACCCAGGCGCCCTTGGGGATTTAATTTTTTTAAATAAATTATCCTGCTCTGATTTTTTAAATTAATACATGCTGACTTTAGAAAATTCAGAAAACTTGGAAAACTAGAAGGTAGAAAATTAAAAGCACCTACAATCCCAGTACCCCAAATTGTTGCTGTTTTGACACATCTTCCTCCCTATTTCTTTCCAGCTTTTAGCCCATGTATACAAAAATAAAGTTAGCCAGTCTGGTGCCTGCTTTTTTCATTTAAAGTTGCATAAGAGACATCGTTTCATACCATTAAATTTTCCAAATAACTTCGCAGATCCAAATTCGCCATGATCGTGGCGATACTCATTGAAGCCTGACTATGACCAAGAATTCATGGGCATTCTGGTAGTCCTCATAAAAGCCCTATGACATAGGTTGGACTGTCATCACCACCATTTTGCAGATGCTGTGACGGGCTCAGAGAATTTGAGCAATATGCTCCTGGTAGAGCAGCGAAGGTGAGATCTGAACCCCACTGGCCAACTCTGGAGCCTTTGACTCTAACCAGCCACGACGGGAGTTATGCTCTGGGTCCTGCAGACATAGAGAAAGCAACCCTTTTCAATACCAAAGGGAATCTGAGTTCTGGTCCCTGAGCACTTTTCCGACTATTCACAACACGTGTGAGTTGCCTGATTTCTTTGATGGGCTTCATTTACTCCAACACCCTCTTGCCTGGGACAACGGCTGACCCATGGCCCATCTCAGACGGGTGACAGCCTTTTTCCCAGGACTGTTAGGAGCACCAAATGAGGTCTTTTCAGGAAAAGTATTATACACACTGTAGAGCGCAGTACCCAAGAAAAGGGTCCAATCAATCAGCTAACAATGGTGCACGACGATGCTCTAAACCCAAGGTTGCTGATGGCCCGGCTGGGGTCCAGACGGGGCTAGCCGATGGGTTTCCTATGACCTGCATGGTGCTGAAACTTCTTTGAATTAGCGGCTCATGTTTTAAAAATCAGGAAATTTCCAGGGAAGATAATCCAGATTTTTCCCCATTCTCTAGGAAAATCAGGAGATGTGACCACTGGGTCCACCTTCCCACATGGGAATGGAAGAGTAGCCGCGGCCATAGACAGGAAAGTGACGGCCGGGCCACAGCAGGGGTGTGACACACCAACCTGCTTCATGCATTGACATTTGTGCCCGCCTTCTGGGGGAAGCGTGAGTTGACCATCCTCACACTCAATATCTGTGGGAGCTAGAAGGCTGTAAGCCCCGAAGGGGATGGCCGGCCTCTGTTTCCTGCCACTTGAATATAAGCTCTGCAAGGTCCAAAGTCTGTTCTGTTGTCTTCTTGCTGCATTCCAGCTGCCTCGAGCTGAGTAGGCACCCAATGAGCATTTGTTGAATGGGTGAAGAAATAAGGAGGAGGCTAAAGAGGTCTGTAAGATGCAGGCAGTTTCCAGAGTGATGCAGGGGAGAAGCGTGATGAACCAAGGGTCTTGGCATCCTAGCAGGTGCATGAACGTACCTATGCACACCAGTCAGGTACACTGGGCAGGCCTGGGTGGAAGGTAAAACTGGCCCGAAGCCAACTGCCCTCCTTGGTCTCCACCACTCAGGAATGAATTTCTCTGAGCCCTCCTGCAGTAGGAGAGAGGGCAGCCAGACTGCAGACAAGGCTTTCCCAAGGCCTGCCAGGGCGGGAATGATTCATCCTTCAAGTCTGTTCTTTCTTTTGCAGATTACAAGGCATCCTCTTGCCTTGTCTTTTGAATGCCTCGTCACCACGCTGGGGAATGAGGAGCTCAGGCCGGCAACTTGCCTGATGTCTCCGGATGAATAAAAGGATGGGGCTGAGCCTTCCTCCTGGGTCTCTCAGCTCTGGTCTGGCCCTCTCTACCTCCAATATGTGGATCCGTGATGGCGGTGATCTGGCCTCCTAAGAACAAAGGCAACATCCCGCAAGGGAGTGTCTGGGTGCAGGCCCAGAGGCTCTTCCTATCTCCAGCTCTAGAGTCAATGGCTCTGAACAGAACCAGAGCAGCTAGTTCCTCCCAAGGAGATTGGGTGGGTATGGGGGTTCGGGAAGCCCACCGGTTAAAGTTCGGTCTATCTGTGCCTGCTCCTGGCCCCACCCTCCAGCAATTTACTTCCCTCTCTGTGCCTTCGTTTTCCCTACCTGCAAAATGGGGTATGAACAGTACCCACTCCTTGGAGCTGTGAGTGATATCAATATAGCCTGCACACCAAGAGTTAATATTCAGGGAGCACTTATAACGTGACAGGTGCTGTTCTAAGCCTTGGACACGCATTCACAGGGCTTCACACATGGGGAATACCATATGAGCCCTTGTTAAATGAATCACTTCCTTGTATCCCCATCACCTCAGGAACTAGGTTTCCTATTGTCCCCATTTCACAGATGAAAAAACGGAGGCATAAAGATGTGATAAAACTCAGCCAAGATTGCCTAGCTTAAGTAGAGGAGCGGAGCTCCAACCTGGCCAGCAGGGTGGCAGAGCACCCTTTCTCAGCCTCTGTCTACCTCTCATTCCCAAAGTGTTCTGCATCTGGCACCAGGTCAAACTGTGCCAATCAGCCATCTCCATGGGATCTCAAATGGTGACACATCGGCAGGCGATATTGTGACGGGAGAGGGTGTGAGGGTGTGTTCCAGGCTGCAGGTCTGGCCTCTCCCCCAGGCTGGCCTTCCTGGGTTAGGGGGGTGGGTTCCTCAGAGAGCTGGGAGCTATAGAGGAATTGCCTGGGAGGTGACCAGGAGAAGTGAGCTTTACTTTATCATGGTACGGAACTAAAAGGGCAGACCAATTAATCATGGAAGTTTCTAAAAGTGCTTTTATTTTGCCATTTAGTATGCCAGCAAGATCATTTCCCCTAATGTATACTCCTGGTATTAACACGCCTTAATCCATCACACACGGTATTATGAAATTACTGTGTTTTACTCCCGGGTCCTGCAGAAGATCATTAACCCAGCTCTTCTCTGGGCCATACATCACCAGAGGGATTACCTCATGGGTCCAGAGACCCCTCTCCCTGGGCTCTGCAGTGGGGCTGCCCCAGTCATTTTTCCTCGCCTGGCCTGACAGACAGGCTATTTGCATTAGCGA
Organism: Callorhinus ursinus; assembly: GCF_003265705.2. Lineage (NCBI taxonomy): Eukaryota > Metazoa > Chordata > Mammalia > Carnivora > Otariidae > Callorhinus > Callorhinus ursinus. The sequence goes on from NW_027397118.1 coordinate 4,845,219, forward strand.
ACAGATGGCTCCTGAGTGAGAACCGACGTCACCTCCCGCTCTGCACCTCTCCTTCCAGTGACCCAGCTTCACAAGGGACTCAGCTGAGAGCGAAGCACCGCTCACCCAAAGCTGCCCTCCCCCTAGCTTTCCCGATGCCCTCAGGCTAGCCAGGGACTTCGTTCTTCTGTCCTTGGGCCATCGGGGATGCTTGCTGTCAGATCTCCCCGTCCAGTGACTCGTTTCCGGGGCACTCTGCTCTGGGATCTGGGGGAGGCAGAGGGTGGCCATGGCATCCCTGCTTTCATCAGGTCAAGGGATCGCCCTGTGTTGTCCGTCCGGATTGCCCCACCCCATTCCCCAGCCCATTCCTTCCCCCCGCGCTCCCATCCCCCTACGCCCCACAATCTACCACAGACTTGAAGCCAAAAAATCTGCGATGTCTTCTCCATGGCTCTCTTGCTCTGACTCACCCTAGTCTCTCTGCCGGCAGCTCTTATTGGCTCTTCCACCAAAAAGCATCCCAAACCCACCATTCCTCTGGTTCCACCACATCTACCCTAGTCGAAGCCTGGATGACGGCACCTGCCTCTAACTGGCCTCTCTATTTGGACACTCACCTCCCTGCACTGCAGTCCCCACGGAGCAGCCAGAGGGATCTGGGGGAAGCACAAGCTCCTGGGGTTCTAGAACTGACTTATATTTTGACGTGCATGCAACACAGCTGTACATGTAGGACAATTCCAGATGTTCCCAAGACGTGTGCACCAACACACCCCCTGAATCTATTTTATACCTCAATTTTAAAAAAAAAAATGAGAAAAGAAAATAACACAAATCAGATTGTGTCTGATCTGATCTCACCCCACCGAGAATCTTCCAGTGACATCCTCTTGTGCTTACAGAGGGCTACAGGGCTCCCAATCACGGCCCCAGATGCCCTGCCCTGCTGTCCTACCTGACACCACATCTTGCCAGGACCCCTTGTGCCCACCCTCCAGAACTCCTGTCCTCCTTTCCAGATGTGGAACCCACCGAGCTTGGTCCAGCCTCAGCTGACCTGCCCTTTAAAGCAATCTCCCCTCACCCATCATTTTCATTACCATGGGTTTGTTTTCTTCATGGCACCCACTGCTACCTGAAATCATCTTGCATATTGGTTATGGTCTACACTCATTCGCATGCAAGCTTCACCAGAGCATGAGGCACAGCTGCCTTGTCCATCCCAGTCCCCTTGGGGCCCTGCCCATCATTTCCTGGCCTTGCCCTGCCCGTCCTCTGCTTGGAGTGATCATATTGTCACGTTTGGACTCAGAGGGAAAGATGGGGGGATGGGGATCCTGGGCAACATTGGCCGTGAGAATGGCCTGGGGAAGTAGCCGCCAGAGCCACAGGTGCTGGCTGTCTCTGCACAAGGTGAAATGCAAGGGCCTTTCCAGCTCTAGATTTCATTGAGCTAAAGTGTCCCGAGTAACATGACATCCAAACGCTGGGACATGGAGGCATGAGGAAGAGTTAGTCGGGCCGAGGGTAGTTCTGTGTGATTCAAAAGACTTCATGTAGGTCCTGAGCATCATTTAAAAACCCAGGAATTGAGGCTTCTGAAGACACTCATCTACATATGGAAAGAGGAAGAGGGTGGGCCAGGGGCCAGCACCTTCAGCTCTTGTCCATCAGCAGGAGGGAGCAGCAGACATAGCTTCCCCCTGCCATCCTCAGACATATGTGCCGATGCTGGGGCACTCAGCTGAGCCACGGGTGGCCTTGCTCTGGTGGCTGGGGCCTGGGTCTATGATGTGCAGGGGTGAGGCCTGGGAGAACGTGTGAGCATGAGCCTCTGGCCACCAACACAGAAATGCCTCAGCTGGTGGCATCGGGGCACACTGGGCCCCAGGAACTTGGCACAGGCATTCCAGGCCTTAGTTCAGGTCTCTCGAAAGGCAGATCCTCGCTGGATACAGTCGTTTCTCAGGGGGCTGATCCCAGGAAACCAGCAGGTAGTGGAGAAAGTGAGTCGGGGAAGGAAGGGTTTGTCAATGAATAGGGATGGCCGTGGGCAAGGGGCTCAACCCCACTGGGGCTCTGTAAGGAACTGTATAGAAGATACCTTGGAATAATTACCTGGATGACAGGGGGTGGGGCCATTTAGCCACTCACTCTCATCCCCATTGGCCAGAAGTGACTCCAGTGCACACACACAGACACACACACTCACACACACACACACTCACACGCACACGTACTCTGCCTGGTTGCACTGGCACTTGCTCAAGCCAGCTCCCTTGGTGCCTGAGAAAAGAGAAAGAGAAAGAGGTAGCTGCTTGGGGCGGGATGCTGCCTGCCTACCAGGGGCTGTGTGCCATGCAGGTCAACTCAGGTGAGCCAGTGGGATACAGGACAGGGCACCACCAACATCTGCTGGGGAGACAGCCTTGGGGACTGTCACGTGGCACCTCACATTGTGGGTCACTACTCAGCTCCTTGTGTCCTCCAAGAGGACGCATTTCACCAGGGCTGTGGGCCGTTGACAGCAGCAAGGCCAAGTGCTCCCTGCCCCCTGCCCCTGCCAGGCCTCATCATCACCCCTTTCAAGGCCCACGGTTACAGCTCAGGGATTGGGGGAATCCAGCCTTAAGTAACAAACTTCATTACTTACTACACCTGCCAAAGGGCATGTTGTCTCATTTCATCCTCAGAGAAACCCTGAACAGCAGATACCATGAGTCCCCCACTTTAACATGAAGTAAGTAAGACATCAGAGAGCACGCTCGGTTTGTCTGAATCCGAAGCACGGGCTCTCAGCAGCTGTGGAGAATGTTCCCCGGCAGGAGGACCTCATAAACCACAGCAAGTAGACCAGGCCAGGAGCCCAAGGCCTCTGCCCCATCAAACTCACTGACCTGAGTTTAATTACATGAGCACCTCAACTCCCCATGGGCCATACTCAGCACCGATCTGAGCCCCACAGAGGGTTAATGCCAGAGTTGCACATCACCCTTACCTTCTAGAAGGCAAGCCCCTGGTCAGAAGGAGAGGGCGGAGAGCAATGGGCCCTGGGCAGCTGCTCTGACAGAGGGGCACAGCCAGGCCATGGCATGCCAAGCCCATGGACATGCCACCGGGCGCAAGTCAGGACCTCATTGCTCTCTCGCCCTGGAACTTGGCCGGGCATGTCAGAACCACACGAAGCTTGGCCTTCTCCCTCCTCCCAGGGCTGGAGCTGAGTGAGATAGATGGGGGTCATTACCATGGTTCTCTTTTCTACATCTTGGCCCCTGCGGACTCCCTTCTTGGGAAGGAGCAGGGTCTCAGGAAATGCCAGAAGAGGCAACTATGAAGAGCTGACATCCACCAGTAGGCCGGCAAAGTGACATAATGATAGGTGGCTTTATCATTAGCTCCTTGCACAGATAGTAGGTTTGGTTGCTTTCCCAAAACAGCAAGGAAATGCTTGCTCACAGATTCGTGGTCAAAGCCCCAAGCGTTCCAGACAAATCTGGGGGAAGTCGGAAACCACAAGATGGTCAATGGGGCTTATCAATAATTCCAGATTGCATTGTTTTTGGAAGAAAGGACATGGATGTGGGCTCTGGACTTGGGAACACCACCACCAAAATGGCCTGGTTGGTCGGGGTTGGAGAAACCAACAAAGGAGCATGTGGTAAGAGCGGCACTGGCTGGGGATGGGAGACAATGTGGGCTCACCTTCTGGGATTCCCATGAATGCGGCAGGTGAGCTGTGGCTTGAGTGGTGGAGGAGCAACTCTGGGAGAGCAGCCAGCCAAGAAGCCAACGATCTTGCTGGACCCCATCCTAAACTCTCCAAGTGACTGAGCCCCATTTCCTTGTCTCTCTTGGCCTCGGCTTCCTCCCTATGTATAGGAAGCTAGCTGTAAAGGGAAGCATCACCTATAGCGCACGACTAGGGATGAAGGCACTCATGCCCCTCAGGTGCTATTTGAAAAAAGGAATGTTTTACCCCCCACAGGTGCCCAAACTCATTGTTTTCTGGCCAAAGAAATAGACATCCCTTACAGTGTTGTGCAAGGCATCTGGGAGCCACGGAGGCCACTCCTGATGTCTTGTCAGAAACCCAGCTCAGCAGCAGGGAATGGAACTCAGGTACTTTCCTGGCCTGGGACCCGGAGCTCACATTTAACCCCTTGGGTTCCTCAGAGACAAAACGAAAGCCAAACTCCAGAGTAGTGATGCCTCCCTGGATTCCGAAAGAATGGATGATGAATGAATGCCATAGTCCCAGCTGACCCCACTGCATGGCTGTTGGGTATGTTCCCTTTGCCTGAAATGCCCTTCTCTCCAGTCCTCTCATGGCTGCCCCTTCTCGTTATCCAGTCAAGGAGGCCATTTCTGACCATTCTAACTAGGGCGTCCCTATTGTTCTCTCTCAGCATCCTGTTCGTTTCTGTCCCAAAATTTGCATTTTACCATAGCTGTTTGTTGCCTCCTCTTTCGTCTGGGGTCTGTGTCTCCCACCAGTCTCTAAGTTCTTAAGAGGAGGATTTTTTGTATGTTTTGCTCACTACTGTATAACTAGCTGGTGCCAATCACAGGATGGATGGGTGGATGGATGGATGGTAAGAAGGAAGAATTGGGTGGATGGATGGATGGATGGATGGATGGATAGATGGAAGGAAGGAGGGAAGGAAGGAAGGAAGGAAGGAAGGAAGGAAGGAAGGAAGGAAGGAAGGAAGGAAGGAAGGATGGATGAATAAGAAGGAAGGATGGATAGAATGTTACCATGAGGAGCAAATGAGAGAGCATGTGTAGAAATACTTTGGAAATTATTAAGTATTATATCATCATAATGCCTCATTGTAAAATCTTAGTGCCTTGGCACTGTGACAGATGCTTTGCAAACATCATTATCTCTGATCACCCAACTCTGCCTTATGGATACTATTATTCCATTGTACAGACGGAAAAACAGAGGCTCCGTGAGGTTGCTTAACCTAGGATCACAAGGCTGTTAGGGTAAGTCCGCCATAAAGCTTAAAATCTTCCCACTATATCCTAAAGTGCTCATCGTTAGAGAAAATGTACAGGGAAGCCCTATGGTTACATACAAGTGTGCAGCTAGACACCTTAAACAAAATATTCCCAAAGTAATTCTTGAGTTACTTTTCTTTTGGAAGTTTAATTTGCCTCCTCTCTCATGGTAGGTTGTCCTTTCTTGCTGCTGTCTTCAAGGACATAAGCAGGTGCCATCTTTCCTATTTCATAGAGTTCTTAAGAGAACCAAATGAGAGAGTAAATAGACAGTATATTGGGGAAAATGTATCAGCTTGAAGATATAGACATTTAAGAATATGCTGGGGGCCTGGGTGCTCAGTTGGTTAAGCATCTGCCTTCAGCTCAGGTCATGATCTCAGGTCGTGGGATGGAGCCCCACGTTGGGCTCCCTGCTCAGTGGGGAGTCTGCTTCTCCTTCTCCCTCTGCTCCTTCCCCACTCTTGTGCTCTCTCTCTCAAATAAATGAATTTTTAAAAGCCTTAAAGAAAAGAATATGCTACTATTGTTACTGCTTAACATTTATTGCAAGCTTATTACAGTACCAAGACAACCCAACCACATTTTATTTACTCCTCACATAACCCTCTAAGGCAATATGCCCGTTTAACAGAAATAGATGCCAGTTCGGAAAGAATAAAGTTCAGTCTTCATCACCTTGACCTGGCCCTTCTGAAAATGCAGATTCCTGGACCCCACTCCAGATCTTGAATTACAGTCTCGGAGGTGGGATCTAAAAATCTGCCTTTCTTAACAAGGTCCCCAAGGAGAGTAAGGAGATTGGCCAATTTGGAAAATTACTGGTGTGGGAGAGAGAACACCTCAGTTTGGGTCTGTACTATGTTGAATAGTGCACACCCCAAAATTTATGGCCATCCAGGACCTGAGAATGTGATCTTCTCCAGAAATAGGGCCTTTGTAAATGTAATTTCAATCAATTCTCATTATTCACAGTGGTTATGTTCTATAAAGTCGCTGCAAACACCGAATTAGTGAATACTGAATCCACCGCTCCTAGGGGACATAAAGGGTTAGGTTCCTGGGAGCCTCTCATTACAACATTTCATCAACCAATCATGTACATTTTTAGCATGTTTTATGTGTACTTCTGCTTAAAGACATCTTCTTTACTACATACTGTTGTTTTATTAACACTGGACTCGTGCTCAACAGCACTGTGACTCATGCCTAAACGAAGCTTATCTAACTCACGTATTTTCTCCATAAGGCTCATCACAGCCTTCTTGCTCATAGGAACTAAACAGTATTTCAGCACTGAGAGCCATTTAAACAGCAAAATCACCAAAAAAAAGCACAAAATTAAGAAAAATGTAGTACTAAATAAACTAAAAAAGAAAAAAAAAGGAAGGAAAGAAAGAAAGAAACTTGTTTATGAGAGCTGAAACAAGAAGGCAGGGCAGTTCTACCTGAGCTGGGAATATGCGTATTGGGCAGTTCATATTTTTTGCTGCCCTGTGCGTATCTGTAAATGACCATGCGTATTGGTGGCATCTGGGTGGCTCAGTCAGTTAAGGTCTGCCTTCTGCTCAGGTCATGATCTTGGGGTCCTGGGATCGAGCCCCACATCGGGCTCCCTGCTCAGCGGGGAGTCTGCTTCCCCTTCTCCCTCTGTGCGCTTGCTGTCTCTCGATCTCTCTCAAATAAATAAATAAAATCTTTAACAAATAAAAAATAAATGACCATGCGTATTGATGTAGGGTTAAAAATAAATTTTAGCATGTCGGTGAATTAGCAAATATAGAGACCACAAGAACAGAGGATCTACCGTAGTTAAGATGAGTTCACACTGGGTTAGGATGAGACCTAACTGCAATACGACTAGTGTCCTTATAAGAGGAAGAGAGGACACACAGTGACAGAGAGACACAGAGGGAAGAGGCTGTATAGTGGCAGGGACAGAGTAGAGCCACTCAGCTCCAAAGACTGCCAACCACAAACTGGAAGAGGCAAAGAAAGATTCTTCTCTACAGAGTTCAGAGGGAACCTGGTCCTGCCAACACCTTGAGGTCAGACTTGTGGCCTCCAGAACCATGAGAGAGTAAATTTCCGTTATTTCAAGCCCCCCTTCCTGTGGTACTTCACTCCGCAGCCCTAAGAAACTAAACAGGGTCTGACCATGCCAGTGCCCACCTGCTTGGAATGATGGGCCAGGAATGATGGAAATGATGGGCCAGGAGGTTCCAGGGACTCCCTTCCCAGTGAGGAGCCAGGCCGGCTCCCAACCTGACAGCCTCGTTTCAAAGATCGATGAGACAATGTTGGGGAAGAGCTTAGAGAACTGGAATGTGTGAGATGGGTTCAGAAGATTCTTATTCAAGCCCTCAGCAACCCCCCGCCCCCGCTCCTGTCACCTTCCAATGGCCTCATAGCAACTTTCCCAAATGCCCTGGGTTCCAGTTGGACTGAGCTCTTCACACCCTTCTAGGCAAACATTTGGCCCAGGGCTGCCTCCAGACATTTATTCATGCTGTTCCCTCCACCAGGAACCTCATCCTTCAAATGCTACATCCTTGGTTTGCCAGGAAGGTGAACTTTTTTTTTCTTCTCTGAAACAGCAGTGACACAGAGATCATCTCCCCCCTGGTATCCTATAGATTTTGTCTTTGGTAATAATTTGCGTCCGTCCTGCAGTTAAAATCTGCAATGCAGGAAATCCATGGCTCGAGGGTTTTGCACATACCTGGTACATGGCAGGTGCTTAATAAATGAGGTGGAGTGGTCCAAGCACTCAGTGTGGATGCTACGGAAGATGCTCAAGGATAAGAACATTTGGGCCAAAAGACCTTCAAGTCCCCTCTTACGCTCACATCAGGAATTTGGAATTGTTGGATGAATGAATGAATGAATGAATGAATGGTTGATTTTAAGTCCCACCTATAGCATATGGGAAGTCAGAGGCCCTGGGGCTATCACGAGACCAAACAGCTCCCGGGCCCTCGAGCCCAGTGGGAAGGGCCATGTTCTGACATGGCTTCTAGAGGCTAGCTCCAGGCCTACTACACACCTGCATCAGGCCTCTGGGATCCCTGTGCCCGGGCCTGTGGTAATGATGCCTGTGCTGATGTCCCAGCTCAAAGTAGGCAGGCAGAGAGGGCAAATTTCCCCCTTCCCTCTTCCTCCACATTTTGTTCTATTCAGGCCCTCAACAGATTGACGGATGCCCACCCACACTGGGAAGGACATTATGCTTACTCAGTCTGCTGATTCAAATGCTAATCTCATTTGGAAACACCCTCACAGACACACCCAAAAATATTGTTTAATCTGGCACTCCATGTCCCATCAAGTCAACACATAAGATGAACCATCACAGGGGTCCTTCCCAAGAATCCAGACCTCTTCTACAGTCAGGTGGGCATTGCCAAGTCTGCACCCCTCCTATCACCCTCCTAGAACCACAAAATGTCAGAGCAAGGAGGACTCAGAGGGGTGGCTAATTAGGGATCACACACACAGGACTGGACAGGATGCCACCATGGGTGACTGGACCAGGTGTGTGCCTCCAGGGTGGGGTTGGCCTGCGGACTTCCCCAGAGAGCAGGTGCTCGGCCTGAAAGCATGTGGTCACCATCACCTGTAATGCTACCCCAAGTACAAAGCACCTGGTGGGCCAGTCTCAGGGTCGTGCTCCCTGAACCCAATTCTATGATTGTCCCAGTGGAAATTCTGGCTCCTAGAGAGAGGCGGGGCCCACTTGGGGTCATGTGGTGGCAAGAAATGGGCAGCCTCAGGACGAGAACCCAGTTCGCCCACACTCAAACCACCATCCTGTGCTGATCTGATCATTTAATCAACAAACTCACCACGAGCCAGGCAGGGATGAGACCCAGAGTGTTTCCAAGAGCTCTGGAAATCTGGACATAGCAGAGCTGGAAGGACCTCAGAGAAAGCCCCATTATACAAGGCAGAAAAAATGAGGCCCATCGAGGGGTGGAAACTCATTGAGTTCACTCAGGAAACTGGAGAGTGTCAGGCAGAACAGAGACTGGAGCTAAAATGTGCCCCATTTGTATGTGCATGTTGGAAGCCTTGGCTTTCATTTCTCTCAAGCCTTCAGTGAGGACTGCGCATGCTTGCTAAATACATGGTTTAGGCACCACTGCCGACCACGGGACCTGACAGGCTGGCATCCATTTACCCTGAGGCTTCTGGGCTATCCACATTTCCCCCCCAAAATCCCTGAGCCTTCCCTTTGGGTGCCAAGTTCGATGTGCCCTCTGCAAATTCATAGTGCATATGGAATCAACAGAAAGCAACCCAAGGTGAGTCATTTATTAATCATAAACAAAACAGACCCTGATCAAGTACACATTAAAAAACATGGAAAGGAAAATGGGGGAGGGTTGCCCAATCACTTTATTTAATATTAACTACGTTATGTGTTTTCATTTGAATTCTGAGAAAGAGTTCCCCGTATTCGCTGGTTTTCTATAAACTCAATCCAAAGTCAATTTTCCCTGGATCCATGGATGCCGGCTTCCCGGGAGTCAACAGTGAAACAAGGCACTTTGGAAACACGGTCTCTCATGCTGAACAGAGAGGTGCAGCTGGCTGAACCCCCTCTGCGTGGCATGGAAGGACCTCGTCCTCAGTCACTTTTTTCAGCATCGTCTGATGTACTGGAGGGAGAACACAGACAACAAACATGAGGATCAGTCCTTGGAGGGTGCACACTTCACTGGGGTAGAAATTTCAAGTGCCCGAGGACCCTTGCAAACAGCCACTTGTACATGGATAGGCTGTGGCCCATGGAGGCACGGCCCCACTGGGGCAAAGGGGGTTGAGTTAAGGGAGTATGAATGTTGTCGAGTTGTAGACTTTCTAATTACACTTGCATGTTTTTTTCTCTGTTGCTCCTCGCCAGCATCCTATGATGTAGACAGGTCAAGGGGTACAACCATATTTCATCACGGGCCAATTGAGGCTCAAGATATGGAATAATGCCCCGCAGGGCTCTTTCCATTCCCCAAACCACCTTCAAAGCAGCATGGCAGGGCGCCCCATGCTCCCCAAGTGTACTTGTTAGTTCATGACTGAGCTTCTGTCTCTGCCAGGGCTGCTTGTCTGCCCAAAGTGGGAGACTTTTGGCTTGGCAAAGAGTGCCCTTTGCTCTCGCTGCGATTGCCCGAGCACCTTATCCCTTCGCTGGAAAGCGCAGCCTGCCATTCATCAACCCCATTGTCTCCTTCCAACTGGGGAAATGGCTGAGCTCTACTGTGCGCCCTGATTAGAGCGTGCAGCTCCCCATGGAGGTGGCAGGGCCCGTCTGGTGTGGGCACGCCCCCCGTGTAATTTGCACAGCATGGGAGTACTGTGAGCCAGTGTAAAATTCAGGAGTTTGCCCCCTAAAAAAAGCCCACAAATGCAGGGGAAAGGTAAGGAGACGAGAATAAAATTTGACACAAATTACCTGGTGCTTGCTGGAGTGGAACGAGGCAGTGGGAGCTGCCAGGGGCAAGTCTGGTGGGTGCCATGTCAGTACAACGAGAGGCCAGCCTCATGGGTGGGTGGCAGGGAGGTGGTGAGGGGGAGGGCAACTGACATGGCCTTGGGGTGGGCATCATTCGGAAATCCAAGGATGTCAGAACTGGATGGGTCCTGAGAGGTTTTCCTGCCTAAGAGTTCCAAATGCCAGGAACCTAGCAGGCTACAGTAGGATTACCTGGAAGCTTGCTAAAAAAATGCACACAACTGGGTCCCACCCTCCAAGATTTTGAGTCAGAAAATTTGGAATAAAATAAATAAGTCCTGGGGATAGAAGGTACAGTGTGGTGACCATAGTTAATAATACTGTATCGTACATTTGAAAGTCACAAAGAGAGTAGATCTGAAAAGTTCTGATCACAAAAAATTGTAACTATGTGTGGTGATGGATGGAAACTGTACTTACTGTGGTGCTCATTTCACAATATATACAAATATTGAATCAATATGTCATGTACCTGAAGCTCACATACAGCTGATGTTCAGCAACATGGGTTTGAACCACACAGCTCCACTTGTATGTGGAATTTTTTCAATAAGTCCAGGACTACAGATGTGTTTTCCTTATGACTTTCCTAATGAGATTTTCTTTTCTCTAGCTTACTTTATTGTAAGAATACAGTATGTAATACACATAACATACAAAATGTATGTTAATCGACTACATTATTGGTAAGGCTTCTCGTCAACAATAAGCTATTAGTAGTTAAGTTTTGGGGGAGTCAAAAGTTATACCTGGATTTTTGACTGTGCAAAAGGTTGGCACCCCAACCCCCATGTTGTTCAAAGATCAATGTGATAAAAAAAAATTGGAGGTGCCCCAGGACGGGCATATTATTGTTCGGTGCCAGGCATGACACTAATGCAGATCCTACTGGGAAATCAGTTTCTTTTTTTTTTTTTTTAAGATTTTATTTATTTTTTTGACAGAGAGAGACACAGCAAGAGAGGGATCAGAGGCAGGGGGAGTGGGAGAGGGAGAAGCAGGCTTCCCGCGGAGCAGGGAGCCCGATGCGGGGCTCGATCCCAGGACCCTGGGATCATGACGTGAGCCGAAGGCAGACGCTTAACGACTGAGCCACCCAGGTGCCCCGGGAAATCAGTTTCTTGACAACTCCCTCGTTGGCCAGAGAAGGAAATTCAGCCCAGAGAGAACAAAGGGTCTTGGCCAGGATCCCACAGAGAGTTAGAAGCAGATCTTTCCATGGTCTCTTGCTTACTCCCTCTCTCCCTTCCTCCCTTCCCTCATCCCCTCCCTTCAGTCATTCATTCCTTCAGTAAACATTTGTTGAGTGCCTGCTATAAGCCTGGTACCTTGTTAGGTGCAGAAACAGCCCAGATCCCTCCCTGCTGGAGCAAACCCCCTAATGGGAAAGACCAGCGTTAATCAAATAATCACTCACAAAGTGTAGAAGTCCATCTAGGACCGGGAGAGGAACACGAGAGGCTGTGCCAGGGGAATTCAACATTGCACAGTGTGCCTCATCTGTAAAATGGGGTGTCCTCACTGGCCCTCCCTCTTTCTCCACCTGTACAGGTCACACAGGGTGTTACCCAGGAATAGATTGCACAAACATAAAAGTATTCTCCAAATGCTGGGCTTATCCTGACTCTGATAGACACTCGATAAATATTTGTAGAATTGGATTACTGAATTGAATTATGCTACAAAAATAAAGCAAGGATTCGCAAGAATCCCCAACACCAACCCCGTGTTCACTCACTCACTTTTCCTGGTAGTGCTTACAAGACACAGGCTGGGTTTGCCAGACCTGAACAAGGACCAGCAGAAAGACTGCCTTCTACAGATCTCTGGGATGTCAGAGCGGGAGGACTTCAGTATCATCTGGTCTGTGCCTGCCCTCAATCTCACAGAATGGGAAACAGAGGCCCAGGAAGGGAAAAGATTATTCCAGGTCACACCGAGGAAAAGTGGCAGAGGGCGGGTCAGACTCAGGCTTCCTGAGTCCCAGGACAATGGAATGGATGATAGATTAACAGAAAAATGGGTATGTCTTGGGTACCCAAATGCCCTTATTCTGTGTGTGGAAAATCTCAGATGTTAGAAATATCCTCCCCGTGCCAATTAATGCTCTACTGTAGAAACAGTCCAGGATCATTTCTCCACAGGTCAGAGTAAACGTCTACATATGTTTGGTAGACACTGATAGCTCTCACCATTTTCTGTTCTGGTAAAAGCACCCATGTTTCTCTTTGGGGAGCCACTCTCTCCCTTCCCAATCTGTCTGTGCGGCTTAGGTGGGGTTGTTGATCCGCTTCCGGGGGAGGTTGGCACCTGTCTTAGGCCTGGCCAATCTTCCATCTCCCTGAACACAGTGATTGGTTCAGGGAAGGACATGTAACTCAAGGTGGTCCAATAAGAGCCAGCCCTGGGATTTGGTCTGGAACTAATGAGAAAGAGGCACTGTCTTTCCACTGATTTTGCTGAGCTGGGAAGATGTTATTCTGGAGCTTTTGGGCAGCCTCCTGCCTCAAAGCCGGAGAGACTTTTTGTAAATGAGTCAACACAATTGGGGTGAAAAGCCGGGAGGTGAGGAGAAACAGATTCTTGATGATGCATATATTTTTTGGACTCCTGGATGTAGCCATTCCTGAGGCAAAATACTCTGTACCTTGCAGTTAGGGGAGGCAGTAAATTCCCTGTAACTGGTTAACCGGGTATGGTGACCAGAGATTTGTGGGACTTTTGCTGGGAAGCAATTACCCAGTCAGAGACGATTTCCCAGCCTTCTTTACAAGTGCTATGCAGTTGAGTTCTGGATGGTGAAACTGGAGGCAGAAGGGGTGAACACCACTGCCACAGACACCTTCCATGCCATCTTTCACACTTTTTTCCATCCACTGGCTAAACGTCAAAATACCCAGGATGCCTTGGAGAGCCATATATTGAAAATGGCTTTGGGCAGGGTCCCTGAGTGACCATATTGAGGAGTGTGCTGCCTCCCCCAATGCCAACTGGACTGAGGTGAACGAGAAGTAACCTTCCATTGTGTTAAGCCACCAAAATCCTTGGTCTTCTTTGTAATAACCATTATCTTACTTCAGCCACCCAGGGTTTCAATCCAAGTTCTCAGTCCTAAACAATAGAAATCGACTCTGGCTAACTTAAGCTGAGAAGGAATCCAAGAAAGGTATGGTAGCTGTTCACAGACTGGAGCTTGTCTGTGACAAGCTGAGACACAGAGCAAGAGAAGCAGGACCAGGAGCCACAATGCTCAGAACAGTGTCTGAATTCATAGTGTTCAGAACTAGAGCCTGGGCAAGGGGTGGGGAACTCCACTGGGTGCCAATACTTCATCTTGCCTGTTGACATTCCCAATGCTCATGGGCAGCTACAGGACCTTCTAGTGTGTGAGGCTATAGAACCTCCTGAGAAGGCTCACCCTGAGGAAGAAGTCTTGGTATGGTCAGCTTGACCAAGGAAGAAAACTGGGTAATGGGGCATTATGGGAAGAATTGGGATTCTGGGTATGATGGGGGAACAGTTCGTTCTTGATATGGGTCAGCCTTGGGGACTACTGTCAGGGTCCTGGGATCTTGAGAGCTGAAAATAAACACTGAAAAGGGTATTTCACTCAAAACTTCACCCAAGATGCTGAGTCCACATCACTGTTTTGGGACTCCTGTGGTGGGATTAGCCTGAGATGGGGAGACCTCCCCCTGCTCCTCTGTAGAGCACCATGAAGCTTCATACCACGAGACTCCAAATGCATTGGCGGTGGTGCCCAGAGCGGTGTTCCCATGCAGCGTTCTGGAGAAAACTTGTTTGTGAGACACTAAGACTTCCTCTGAGAACTCTCCAAAATACGTGGATAGGGAAAGATTTATAGGAGCAGGGAAGTCCTGGGGTAGCAAGTGGGGACAAGAGACAACAGAACTTGACCTCTCAATGTCAGTGTGAGCTTTAGTGCTACCCACAGGCTGAGTCAAGGGCAAAGGTGCTGAGTGCCTTCTGTTTGGTGCTCCAAATCCTCTCACCACATTTCCCACCCTGCTCCAGGCCCCAGGGACTGAGAGGTATGAAATAGAGAACCAAGCTGTTGTCTTTTGGCTTCTGGTAGAGTTCAGCCAATGAGAGGCACTAGTGGATCGGCCAAACTGACACCCCTGCCGGGGAGTAGTCATGACTGTGAGCTCCGCCACCTCCCCAACCCTCCATGATCACGGTTCCTGCCACATGGCCTTCTACAAACAGCCGTCTGTCCCCATCCTGTGCTGCCATAAGTCTAGAGAAGGTTCTGGCCACCGTCATTCCCAGCCCCGTGTCAGATGGGATTCCTACAGCCTGCTCATACCTTTGTGAAGAGTCCCAGAATCAAACTGTCTTCGAGTTCCCCATTTGAATGCGCCATCTTTCTCCAGCTGGGATTCCAACTGATAGAAAGAAACTTGGATCCCACTGAGAGATAGCCTGCTTCATGATTTCGAGAGGCAATAGCATATTGAATTTTTAGTCATCCTTTCTTTTTCTTCTCTTTTCCAGACAGTCAAACACTCCTGCACCAGAATGTTGGTGGGGTTTTTGTAGCATCTGGTGATCTTGTCTCAGTGCTCTTGTTACTCTGGGGCCCTGTCCAATTGGCCTCACATCTGTCACTGTTAGGAAAAATGTCACGAACCAGGCAGTTCTTACTAACGGCTGAGGGAAGATGTCATGGAAGCTACTCCAGGGGCTCAAGAATAGTCAGAAAGCCAAATTCTTAAAGGCACCAAAATGATGAGCTGGGCCAGGCTGACTGGTGATGGATTTGGGTTTGGAAGGGGGCTTTATGCTGTACCTGGGGCTGCAGATGTCTGAACACCCACACAGAAGAGGGTCACTCATGTTTCTTCCATTGAGCGTTCCCCCTATCTCATGTGACACTCATTTGACCCATTTGCAGATGGGGCCAAGCGGGAGCCGCAGGCCTCCACGGATGGCAACGCAAGTTACCTCACACAATGGCAGGGGGCATCAAGTAGGTGGAACCAAGCAAGAAGCAGCCTCTGATCCCACTGTGGTCCCCCCCTCCTTGCAGCTCGGCAGCACGCCACCGTCTCTGCAGTGTCCAAGTGGCTCAGGGACCCCAGGCTGAACAGGGCAGGCGGGGGGCGGGCAGCCTGGGACCACCTACCACCTCCCACCCCAGTCAAGAAGAGGTTCTGAATGTGCTTACAAATCCATGGGCTCACATTTGTTGGGCCTGTTTTTAGGACACAAATATGCCCACTTCTGGCTTACGGAGGAGTGACTCACTATAGCCCCCAGAGTCTCCTCCTCATGAAAGCCACATCTCCCTCCTGCCACATCTCCAGCTCTGCCCGAGGGTCTGCTGGGAGTATTCCTCCGCCGGGAACGTCTTGAGGCTCCATGTGACTCTCTGGGGTGCCTGACTGGGGGTTACGACCTTCTAGAGACAACATCCTCTAAGGAGGCACTCCCGTGAAACTTGCAGGCCCTTATGAGTTCAGGCACCACCCTAGAAAGAGGCCATCTGTTCCAGGTTAAAGTCGGAACATCCACCTGCTCAGGGATTTTTGCCCATCAGTTGTGTCAACTAAGCAAGGATGGGGGTTAGACCTTTCTCTGAAATCTGAAAGGAAGACAAACAAATCTGAAAGACAGAGCTCCACGCTGCCGGCTGACATCCCCCGAGGTCCTCCACGGATGGCGATGCAAGTTGCCTTGCACATCGGCAGGGGGCATCGTTCCCCACACGGTCACCCTGGCTTGGCATAGCTACTCTTATGACTGTTCCCTGGTAGAGAAGGAAGGGGTGCTGTGTCTATGCACCCGTTTCAGTGGGACCTCAGCCAACTCCTGTGACACCAGACCAGAAAAGCTGTCAGAAGTACAGGGGTGGAAAATGTTCCCTTCTTCATTCTTGGAAAGGCTGGGATTCATTCCCTGGGGCACCTTTGCCACCCAGGGTCCTCTGATGTGGCCTTCCTCTGCATCTATATCCCCACAGAGCAGTGTAGATCCCAGTAAGGCCTCGGGATACCACTCCATAAATTCTCTTTTCATTGGAGGCCTAGCAGATAATAATTTAAAGAACTAGTCACTGCTTGCAATTAAGCCCAGAGAAAATAGATCAGGCCCATAATTTATGTCTGTGCAAGGTTGGGCTGGATTTGTAATTAATGTTTGCTCCCTTTAATGAAATACTCCAAAGGTCTGCACTTCTGTCATTCATGAAGGTAATTTTTCAATTGATTAGTAAAATAATACTTGAAAAGTAAATGCACCTGCTTCTTCCCCGAAATGTCTCAGTCAACCGGACACTGGTTGAGACACTAAAAAAATACCACTCCAACCCAGTGGAGACCGGGCTCCGCACCATCAGCATGCAGAGTGCCCAAGAAGGAGGCCGAATGAAAAAGCAATTAGAGCTGCCACAGTGACCGGAATCCCTGGGTGACCCAGGGTTGCTGAGCAGCTGTGGCCATCCTACCCAGCTCCTGCCTGCTTTGGGGGAGTTGGGCGGGAATGCGAGGTTGCTGAGGGGGCCGGAGACCCAAGCATCCTGATTTTCACAGCCCAGGACGACATGGAGGCATTGATCCAGGCTGGGACAGCCTTGGGGAAGATGCATCAGAGACCCAACAGTCGGAGACACTGTGGCCCACGGGGATGCGGGCTAGCCGAGGCACCTGGCAGAGGGCTAGGCACAGAACAGATGCTGTTCCCGAATATCTTCATCAGCCCAGAGGACCCAGTTCCTGTTCGAGGCTTAAAATGGGAGCCAACATTTCTTAGGATCAAAGGTTTGACGGGGGCCTTGTCTCGAAAACTGGAACTGAAAGTTACAAACAGGACTTCGCTTTATGTGCTATGGACAAAAAAATATAGGCAATTATATAACACAGTGTTCATTCTTAGCATCAGGAAAGACTCCGCTATTGATCTGGGGGGATTAGTTTTTAGTCAAAAGTATTTAATAGCACGATATAAGATCCTTCCCCTCATGATAGATTTTCCCAGCACAGGCATAGAGCAATTTGGGCAAAACCATTCAAAGGCTGCATCTGGTTTTTTTGTCTGTTTGTTTTTCTTCAAGTCCGTTCTTCATCTCTGACACCTAAAGGACCTGACTATCAATGACCGAGCACCAACTATTAAAGCCCTCGTGCCTTCCCTGATGCTCGTTTTCCCCTTCCAGGGGGTCGACGTTCACCAGTGGCCTGGTCCAGAGGTTCTCCAATAGCACTGGGGCGCCCTTTATGAAATCCTGCCTCTTTGGGAAGATCAGCTCTTTCTGTTAGCAATCAATTAACGTTTTCATGTTGAGTGTTTGCCACAAAGAGGGGTGCCACCCCAGGGAGAGGAGGGGCTGTTGGCGGGACAGGACTTTTACAGAAGCTTGGTTCATGAAGGACTGGCCAGCTCCAAGTGCTCTCGCACACGGAAGGGGGCCCCCGGGCAGGAAGCAGTCACATCACAGGCACCCCGAGGGCCCCGTGTCCTACATTTCTTGGACAAAGTTGCTTGGATGGCGCCTTGCAGGGAAGGCGTTAACACTTAAGATCTCGGTTGCAATCGACAGAAATGGACTCGCTGATGTAAGCAGAAAGTAAGAGTGGGAAGGTCACTCTCTGAAACAGCCCTGAGGGGTCACCAGGAGGACCGGGGCTCTGGTTTGTCTGTCTCTCAAAAGGAGGAAAGGCAAAGATGGGCCACGAGGGCAGCATGTTGCAAGAAAAATGCAAGATGAGGTCTTGATTCGTGCACCTGGTCATCTTACTGATCTTGATGTCACCTAGCCAGACCCTGCAGAGCTGGCCTTCCAGAGCCCGCCATCTAGGACGCTCTGTGCCTCAGTCCTGGCCGGTATAGGACAACTTGCCACATGGGGCTATTTGGATTTAAATTTAGATTACACACACACACGCACACGCACACACACACACACGCACGTAAATAGAATAAAGATTTCAGTTTTTCAGGCACACCAGGCACATTTTAAAGGCTCCAAAGCGCTCATGGCTCACAGCGACTGTGCTGGAGGGCCCTCTATTTAGATGTGGGGTGAAGTTTTCCTGCCCAGCACAGCTCTACATCCCCCACCGGCCCCCCGGCCCCGCCCCAGGGCCCAACTGTCCCATTCAGCCCAGCAGCTTTGGCAGGTTCGCCAGCCGCCAGGGCACCGTGACCCAGGGCGCCCCCCCCACCCGTCTCCGCTCCGCCAGGGCCCCCCACCTCCTTTCACACATGAGACTGATCAGTATTTGCGGCTCCTTTTCTCTGCAGGAACAATGTGGAGCGGCCCCGGGAAATGACTGGATCCCTTTCTCCAGCACCTCCTTTACGAGCCCCTTAATAGGTAGAAACGCTTGATTATTTCAAATGAATATAATTACGAAATCCTCTACTTAGAGTAATCTTCTTCCTTTGTGGGAGCAGACATCTCCTTTCTCTCGTTATCTCTACTCTGAGAGGCACTTTGCTGCTTTGGAAAGTGAGAAATTCAATGGTCCTGGCAGGACTGTCTCTCTCACCAGCCCCCCTGCCCCCGACTGAGGGCCACAGCAACTTCAGAAGGGGCTCGTGGCTCAGCTCAGGTCCCCAGGGTCCTTGTCCGGGTGAGCACAGTGCAGCAAAGAGGCACGTCCTTGGAGGAGCCACGGGCCCCAGGGCTCCTTGGAGCATCCTCATCCACCTTTGAACCTCAGATGTGCAACACACCCTCCGCATCTGGGCAAAGACGTGTGAGGCTTCGGTCGCTGCTAGCCCCACTTGGGCATTGCCCTCCCTGCTCTGCACCTGGGCAGCAGGTTGGGGGGAGCTATTGCTGACGACTTGAGGTGCCGTTGCTGACGACTCCCATGGGGTCCCCCCCTGTCCGGCTCCACAGCCCATGCCCCCCGTGGACTCCCAGCATCAAATGTCCTTCATTATTATGGAGACAACTCAAGCTATGCAGCCAGACCGACTTGAGTTCAAATCTCGCCTCTCCCACTCCCTGGTGTGTGGTCTTTGGCAATGTAATCATCTTCTCCGGGCCTTAATTTCTCTAGCTTTGCAAAGGAGATACTAACCACCATGCAGAGTGCAGCCCCCTTGTTCATACAGTGGGACTCCACCTCCTGGTCTTAAGAGACTGGTCTAGAGATGGGCCTATGGCTCTTTCCCCCAGATGTATGCACATGGAGCAAGGGGGCCCCGTGCAACAGTGAGATGTCCCCCTTGGTCTGCAGTCATGCTTTCTCCAGGCAGAGAAAGCTGGCCAGGAAGATGGAGCAAGAAAGAAGCCAGGACAACCAGAGAAGCCTGTTATCAGCCCACAAGGGCAAAGGCCTCATCGGTTCTGTTCACTTCTATTGACCCAGATCCTGGCAGGACGCCCAGCATGTAGTAAGCCCCCAGCAAGTGCTGGTGGCCTTGTTGGAATAATGGAAGACAGAGTGTGAGACCCAGGGTCCCTTGCCCTGAGGCTCAGATGTATTCCTGTCCTTCCATGTACTGGACTGTCCTACCCTTCCTGGATTCAGCTCCTCTGGCCTTTTGCTGTCTTGACCTCAGTTTCTGCCCCTGGCAACCCACAGAGCTGTGTGCACACACACACGCCCCCCTTCCCTACCTTATACCAGCAGATGTGCACCAGGGCAGGGGGTGGGAGCATCCACCCTCCACTTTCCCATCCTAAGGAAAACAAAAGTGATAGAGGACTTGCCAGGGCCTTGCTGAGAATGGGTGGCACCCCAAGGAAGGCTCACATTGCACCAGCCTCCTGATGCATGCCCCTTTCTGCCCCTTTTCTCTGCTCATTCCAAAGGCGCTCACTCTCTGGATGGCAGCATTTTCTCTCCCAGGCAGAGCAACCTTCCTGTGAGGAAGATGTGGGCCCCGGGAAGATGCAAGCTCAGCTTCCATGTCCAAATGCACCACTGAGCAAGAAAAGAGTTTACCCCCATCCTTCCACATCGCTTCATCCCAGCAGCTACAGAACCTCTTCCTTCCCGATCCTATACACTAAGAGGGACACCTTCAAATCCAAGGACATACCACTGAAATGAAGCATGTTCAGGGGCACCTGGATGGCTCATTCGGTTAAGTGTCCGACTCTTGATCTCAGCTCAGGTCTTGATATCAGCGTCATGAGTTCAAGCCCCTCACGAGGCTCCATGCTGGGCGTGGAGCCTACTTTTTAAAAAAATGAAGTATGTTCACCGAGCTGTGAGCAGAGAGAAGGCCTGGCTGTTGCGTGGTCAAGTATCAACCATAGACAGCCAGGCATCCCCTTAACCTCATGCTTCCCTTCCAGACATCTGTGTGGACTCTTTTCTCCTCTTTCCCATCGGCACTGCCACCCATTGTAGAACCGCAGGGTCCAAAGAGCCTCCACTGATGCCCTGTGTGTGGTTTGGGCCTCAGGACCAATTTTGCTTTAGGAATGAGGCAGTGTGATCTGGGGACAGATCTCAGTTCAGGTCTCAGTTCTGGAAGTCTATCACCACTGGCTATTCAGCTACTAGTATTAACTGAGCCCCCCTGGTGAGCCCAGGAACCTGGCAGGCGTGTCTGTGAGGCAGAGACATGTGAAGGGCCCCGGGCAGGCCCAGCATCAGCATGACCTGAGGATACGGGAGGGCTTCCCGGAGGAGTGGTCATGTAGCCAGACAAGAGATGTGGAGGGTTTAGATAGTCGTGGCTGAGGTGGGAGATGAGGGGAAAGTGCACCCCGGGCAAAAGAAACACCAGGAGCAAAGGAAAGGACGTCATTCCTCTTTGAGAGATCCTGAGTCCAGGAACAAAAATGGCTCAAGACCACAGTGTTTCTTGTCAGCCAGCTGGGCCCAGGAGAGCTAATGAATTACCATTCATTGTCTGATTCATTCCTTCGTTCATTCATTCATTCAGCACGTATATATTGAGCCTGGTAAAACCACACCCAAGACCATGGAGATAGAACTTGAAAACTGTATTCAGAACCGTTTTGTTCTTGGTATAAGGTAAACAAATCACGGTCTCCACCTTCTACGGGGAAAGGAGGGAGACAAGAAACAAACGTAGAAACAAAAAGATCCAAACGGGACTTCATGCTGGAGTGTGCTGGAGGGAGGGCTCAGGTGGCCAGAGAATGACCAAGACCTGAAATTTGAGAAACAGTCTACCAGCCCAGAGCCGGTCGGGGAGAGAATCTTCCAGACAGAAGGAAGAGCAAGTGCAAGCTGTGAGAAGCAGAACAGCAGAGAGAAGGCCCCGTGTCTAGAGCAGGGTGGCGTGGGGAGGGGAGCGTGGGAGTGGAGGGAGGGAGGCTGGCAGGGCGGGTCACAGGTCACAAGTCACGGGGCCTCGTAGGCCAGACCAAGGGGCTGTGGGTTTTATCGTCTGCTTCTGCCCTGACGCTGGTTAATAAAAGTTATGTGAGCACACGCTTCCTCCTAGAAGAGAAATCGGCAAGCAAACAGGGGTCACCACCTGGTTTTGTCCAGCCCGCAGGCTAGGAATGGCTTTTCAATTTTTAATGATGCTTATACGGGCGCCTCCATCACATCGTTGATTTTACCTCTTGACTTGCAAAGCCTACAAGAGTGACTATCTGGCTCTTTCCAGAAAAGTTTGTGGCTCCCTGGCCTAGGATGACACCAGATAAAGCAGTTGGGCTCTAGGAACAGGCAAATCTGTTTATCATCACAAGAGGGGAGGAATGTTCTCTTTCCGGAGGAAAAGGATGTAAGAACCCAACACTATTCGGTTAAGAAAAGACACGCCCGTCAACTTTCCCATGGGTATTATGGGTGCAGGGAAGAATCCAGGCCCCTGCCCACCTCATCCCACATCTCCCCACCGCTAGGCCCTCCCAGCCCCTGGCTCCCAGAAATCCAATTTCCTAGTTATAGCTGTGCTTATTAAAAGCATGACTGCAGAGGCTGTTTACCCCAAGATCTATTTTTGTCATAACTGTTTGTAATGGTTAAGCCTCAACAACGTAAACACTCCATACAAAATAATGCATCTTCAATAAACTGAAATATTAACCAATCATATGTAATGGTTCATGCCTAACAAATGCCCAGCTCGGGGTCCTCAGGGCATCGTAGAAATTGAAAATCGTATTGATGGACTGGCCAACCTTCAAATTACACTGTGTGGGGATGAAAAAGCATAGGAAAAGTTCTCATTATGGCTCCCTGACATTAATTTGAGCATTTTTATATGTGTGTCCTATTAAGCGCTTTAAGTGCTTTTTGATAATTGTGCTTTGTAGTTTTTACAGCACTTCAGTCTATTCCCAGTTCAATTTCCTCTTTTATCCGATGTTTGAAATATTGATTTCTGACAGATAAAAGCAAACCTTATAATCTCAGCAGCAAGTAATAAGTGAGTGGGACGAGGCTTCAGAATGCATCGGGGAATGGTCATATTTGAAACAGTCTTTGTTTTATTACATTTCGTCAACAGAATTTACTTACTGCTTGCTGATATTTATGTAAAAAGCCCGGCTGCCGAGAGGGCCGCGATATTGCCAATTTCAGCTCTACTTTTTGCATTTAGGAAGATAAAAGAAGCCTCTCCCTTGGAGCCCGATGATTGCAACGGCTTAAACTGCTGTCAGCCGGCCGCAAGTAACTGTGATTTATCTTCTTCAGATTGTGCCGTGTCGTGGCTGCAAACTTTTCCTTGGGTTTTGCATTAAGAAGCTGACAGGCGGTCGGGATGCAGAGAGCCTCCCCTCCCGGGCTCACCAGGCGTCCCCCGATGGACACCCTCACCCCGGGAGGGGAGCAGGCAACTCTTCCTGAAGCTGGACCATCCCACCCCGCAGCTCGCGGACCTCTGAGGGTCTCGAGAGGACTCTGAGAGCTGCACAAAATCCCGCCCTCCCCCGACTTTAGGGATTCTTTCAGCCATTCATTCTGCTCCACTATTACTTCTGGAGCCTGGCACAGGTTGCTGGATGCACGAGAGGAGCGCAGAGGGTAAATGCCCTATTCTTAGGATGCTCCCATTCGCCAATGGTGGTTCTCAATAACTTGGGGGGGGTTGCCCACCCCCTGTCCTGGGACATTTTTGGTTGTCACGTCTGAGGAGAGGGTGCTACTGGTATCTCGTGGCTGGAGGCCAGGGACACTGCTAAACATCCTCTGGTGCCCAGGACAGTCTCCCACAGCAAAGAATTATCAGCCCCAAATGTCAATAGAGCCGATGGTGAGAAACCCCCAATCTCGTGGAAGGAGATAATGGCCTGTAAATGGACAAGAAAATAGCAGGCAGTAATAAAGGCAATCGGAAAATAAAACAGGGCAATGAGATAGAGACCAGGCGACATTTACTGAGGCCGAAAGAAGGACAAGGATCTGGCCCCAAGAAAACTCCGGGAACAGGTGTCACACACGGGTGGAGAGAAGAACGGCTGGTGCCCACACGGGCCAGCAGGGCAGGGCTTGGCCGGCCAGCGTTGCAGAAAGAAGGCCAGGGTGGCTCCAGATGGGGACCTGGCCTGGCGTACGCCAAGGAGCCAATGATGAGGGGCCGCAGGTGGAGCACAGGGACGTGCCTTTGAGGCGGTGTTGACAGAACTTTGAAATTGAATGCAGTATAAAGGGAGAGAGAGGATTCCAGAATGATGAGAAAGTCTTGCCCAGCTATCAAGTTATTTTAATATGGATTTAGAAATATTGCTTAGGATGAAGATGAATTATGTAAGTCAAGAAAGCAGAAAGCATTAAGTAAATCAACGCTAAGGTGACACATACGTATAGTAACAGTGTGGAGGCAGCACCTGAATGAGTTTCACTTGGGATGAGGAAGCAGAGACCAGAAGGGTCTTACCCAAAACCTCATGGCTTGCCAAAAGCAGAGCTACTCCACAGTCACATTCAGGGACCTTCTGGTTTTCCTGTAGTATGGGGTTTAAAGACATGAAATCTGAAACCAGGGCCTGTTTCTCCCTAGAACTTTAGGAGTCACTTGTAACCAAGGAAAGACCGTTCAAGGATCCAGCCAACCTCCCCCAAACACTACAATTGACTGCAGTTTCTCTTGGGCTTCCTGGCCACCCACCCCCATGCCTGAAACCCTGCTATGTGCCAATGCATCCATTCACGTAACAAATACGTATTGAGCACCTACTATGTGCCAGACCCCGTGCTTTACACTGCAGACACAACAGGGACCCTCTGCTCGGCAGCAGAGAGCTCTGCTCTGCATTGGCATCCTCTGGGAACCGGGTGGATGGAGCAGCCAGCATCTGGAACAATAGCAGTCACTGTGGCAGAGGAAAATGAGCAACGGGCAGCTTGTGCTGGCCCTCCAGGCTTCTGCCCAGGTGTTGTATCTCCTCCCATGTTATTGGCCAAAGGAAGTCACATGACCACACCCGAGTTCAGGAGAATGGGGAGGAGAAACCACCTATCTGAGATCAGCCCTATTGACCATGATGGGCACAGTATTCCAGGGCAGGAGTGGACTGAGGGGCTGGGGTCAGGAAGCAGAGGCTCCCGGCTCTTGCATGAACCCTGAGACCTTTCACGGGACAGGCTGCAGGGCCAGAGGCTCAACCTAGAGATCTGGAGACAACAGCCAGGCCACAGCCATGCAGCGTTTAAATCTTTACAAACCAGGTGTCAATATTTTTAAATGGGCAGATTTTGCATTAAAATCCCAGTTTCTCTTTCAAAGAATTCTAAAGGATGAGCCACCCTGGGTTGATGTTGCTGCACGGTGGCCGTCAGCTGTTGCCGGAAGCAGCTGGCCCCAAACACGGGCCATACCTGCTCACGTGGTGCAGCCCTGTCTCTGTGTTCAGTACTTTGTGTCACCTGCCCAGCTCTTCAGCTTTCAAGTTTGCAACCTCTGGTCGAATCCGTTGTACAGAGAGGGAAACTGAGGCTTGGAGCAAGAAAACAACCTGCCCAAATTCAGACTAACAGCAGACTCAAAACCAAAGCCATCCCAACCCGTGGCTTCACAAGCTGCTAGAAAAGAAAGGACTTCTGACAAAATTGGGGTGGGGCATGGTGGAGAGGGGTGGTAGTGTGGGCGAGGCGGGGTAGGCTGGACCATGCAGACCGGTCCAGCAATTCTGCCACCTGCGCATGCACATCTGACCCACCCCCCAGGTCCCCAGCACGCCTATGGCCGTGCGGAGCAGAGGACACCTCCCCACCCCACCCCACCCCCAATAAGACAGTAACAGCGCAACCCCTAACCTCTTCAGAAAATTGCCTGTAAACTGGAACCAGATATGCTTAGAATTTCAAAGGGGGATTGTTAGCATTTTCCATACTGGCTTGGTCATTGACAATTCATTGAGAGAATTAACTTGGAGACTGGGTTCTTCTGATAATCCACCAAAAATGAAACAACAGGCAAGGGGACGGAGCGTGGGGAGGAGAGTATGGCCCTGGGCAACCCGGCTCCTGTAAAAGTCCAGATATTCTTGCATCTGCACACCTGCCTTGTTGGGGGTGGGGGAGGATCTCCCTGGCTTTCAAGTGCCAGAGAGGGCAACAGGCTGATGGAGGCCATGTGATGTCTCCAGGTTCATACTAGTGTGGCACTTGGACAGCTGGTGCCCAGGCAGAGTGGTGGGTTTAGCATAGCTGACCAGAATCGCCAAGGCCCTCACGCACGCTATGCCAAAGACGGTACAACCCTACCATACAATGGGGGGGCCACTGGGTAGGATTAGAATGAGGAAATCAGACCCTAGGCCCTAAGACAGCACCACTGGTTGGTACCCAGAGAAAGAAAGTTCCAGGCTGACAAAAGGACAGACCCTCCTGTGCTCCTGGGGCCCTCTCAAACGGGCTCTTGGAAAGTTTGCTAATGTATCATCTCAAAGCACACGAGTTTCACAGGACCTCATCCCCACTGCCTGAGGTGCTAGCAGCCTCTGCCACCTTGCTGACCCCAAGGCGTGTTAGATTTAACCATGTATAAAACAAAGTTCATAGCATCGATATTTTAACGGGTGAGTGCTTGCTTCCTTCTTTCCAGCGAAGCAGTTGTTATGCTAAAGTCTTATTTTTAAAGTCTGAAGCTGTAGTCTAATATTTTTTACCTTTGCAGTTACGTAATGTTTTCTACAGTTACTTGTACTTAATACGAGGGACCAAGATTTCTTTTTTAAGGTAACTGTAGGAAAATTCTTTTTCATTTTTTTCAAAGATTTATTATTTATTTATTTTAGAGAGAAAGAGACAGAGCACAAGTGGGGGAAAGGGCAGAGGGAGAGAATCCTTAAGCAGACTCCACGCTCAGTGTGGAGCCTAACACAGGGCTCTATCTCACAACCTTGAGATCGTGACCTGAGCCGAAATCCAGAGTCGGATGCTTAACCGACTGAGCCACCCAGGCACCCCTAGGAAACTTATTTTTTTAGAGTATACATAAAAAAGGGAAGTTTAAAAAAGAAGCAAACTTAAAGAATAATATTAAGTGAATATCAGTACAGGAGTACGTGGCCAAAACGTGGCCATAGCACCCAAATGAGTGCCCTAAGCCAGAGCGAATCTCTACTGTGGGGATTCCCGAATCTTTAATGTGCAGGACCCTTGAGTCTCTTGAGGACTGGTATTCTGCCTTCCTCCTTGTTGTATCCTTAGCACATGTTACATTTGAAAAATTGTGTTAGTAATGGAATGGATGGAGCAGAGGTCTGAGCAATGACTTGGCGTAAGGGAAGAAAGAGTTTGAGCCATACCAAGAATGCCGGGCCCTTGGTATGCATACTATCACTGTGGGATATCAGGACCATGGTAGACATTACTAATCAATCACACCTTTCATTTCCCCTGAACCAGAATGCAGCCTCAGAATCCTTCTTAACACTACACTCCAGGCATCTAATCAGAATTAACACACAAGACGGACTCTGTCATTCTGGGACCGGATGACCTTTTGAGGTTCATTCCAGCCCCCCAAATTGCAAGGTAGTCTGAGACACTTGGCCAGCAAAGCTTGTAATGTTATTCCTCAAATCACCAGGCTGGCAAAACAGCTGCCTCTGAATTTAGGCCAGAAGTCTCCAAATTGTCTGGTGGTAGGTATTCTGTTTTCCTAAGGAGTAAGGCCTTGCCACAAGCCTCGGAGTCCCCATTTGGTGAGAAGACTGGAGCAGGTGGCCTGAAGGCCTCCTGGCTGTGACATTCTCAGGAGGTGGTGACTCTCCAGAGAGATTCACAACCTCTGGGCCCAGCATGCACTTGTCACCTGCCAGGCCTCAAGGTTCAGACTCTGGAGAGGGGACAGGAACTGGAGCTGTCCCTAGTGTGGCCAAAACCCTTCTCCAAGTCCTCCACGGTGACAAGAGAGAGGGAGCCCCTGATATCACCAAAGCCTCGGAACACCCACAACAGGACTCCCCTCTGTGGCCCCCCTGACAGGTGACTGTGCAGAGCCTCCTGGCATCCCTCCAGTGCTGGTCACTACCTCCTCATCCCCCACAGTTCCAATTGCTGGAAGGTTCTTTATTCTTACGCAGTCATTAAGAATCATGTCCATGGGGCATCTTTAGCAACCTGGAAGAAAGACTTGCAAAATAGTGTTAAATTTTAAAAAAGCAAGATGTCAGTCAGTCAGACAAATACCGTATGATTTCACTCATTTGTGGAATTAAAGAAACAAAACAAACGATCAAAAGAGACAACAACAAAAAAAACAGACTCTTAACTCCGGAGAACAAACTGATGGTTGCTGGAGGGGTGCAGGGTGGGGGGGTGGGGGAAAGAGGTGATGGGGATGAAGGAGGGCACTTGTCGTGAGCACAGGGTGATGTATACAACTGTTGAGTCGCTATATTGTACACCTGAAACTAATATAACTGTATGTTAGCTATACTGGAATTTAAAAAATAAATTTAGAAAATGTTTAAAAAGCAAGATATCGCATGTATGTCATTATGGGTTCCACCCCCCCCCCAGCTTCATGGAGGTATAACTGACAAATAAAATTGTGTGTATTTAAGGTGTACAACATGGTGATGTGATACGTGTATACATTGTGAAATGATGAGCACGATCAAGTCAATTATGTATGTCACTGTGCTCACACAGAAGTTTAAAATGCACTACAAAGGGAGAAAGTGCGGGCAGAATTCAATTTAAAATATTATCCATCGTTGAATTCCAATAGTAAGGCAAGAGGTGAATATGTCTGTTTCTCCTTTTCCAAGTTTTCTCTAATGTCACATCACTTTTGCGATAGCTGTAGGGGATTCCTGGGGTTTCTACCAATCTGTCAGCCATGCCCCCTCCTTCTGGTAAAGGCATCTCGGTTTTCCCTTCAAATCCACCTGTGCCCATTCTCATTTCATGTAGTTTGGTGGGGCTAAGCCCATTCCCTCTAGTCCCGTGGGTGGGCACCTGCCCCATGAGCTCCATTCCCCCAGCCCCAGGGATGGCTTTATGGGTGAATTCACTTCTGGGATTTCTGGGAGCCATTAGGGAAGAAAAGAAGGTTGAGGGGAAATGCATCCAGGGTTGCCAAAAAGCCATTTTATCACCTCAAGAGGAGAACCTGCCCAAAACTGAAGCTGGAATAAAGGAAAACAGAGAAGAGAAATGAAGGGACTGAGGGAGACAGAGAGAGACTATGAATACTGTTGAGCACTTGTAACCAGCCATTCCTCAAGTCCATGCTCCCCTATAGCTACATTAACTAATAAACTCCCTTTACTTCTTAAGTCAACTTGAGTTGCAAACCTGTCACTTGCAACTGTAAGCGTCTGGACTAGCTCAGAGGGAAAAATATTTAAAACAAAGCAGCATGTCCTGCTTTGACCTCTCTGTAGGTCTTAGTTTGGAGTTCTGGGAAGAAAGGTACCCTCTCCTCCTTTTATTTTATTTATTTGTTTGTTTGTTTGTTTGTGTGTTCATAGAGAGGGAGAGAGAGAAAGCAGGAGGTGGGGGCAAAGGGAGAGGGAGAGAGAGAATCTTAAGCAGGTTCCATGTCCTGCGTGGAGTCTGACACGGGGCTCGATCCCACAACCCTAAGATAATGACCTGAGCCAGAATCAAGAGTCTGACAGGTAACTGACTGAGCCCCCCACCCAGGCGCCCCCTCTACTTCTTTTAGACATTTGAGAGTAACTTTCAGCCGGCTGCCTTCCCCTGCCACATGCATACATGTGCACACACACACACGTGCATGCACACACACAGAGTCTTCTCCAAGTTAAAGTCCATGGCTCCCGTAACCGTGGACCGAGCCCCTTCCTCATTCCCTCCACCCTCGGCATCACTGTTTTCAGGAAGTATGTACTCAGGCCTCCCAGACATAACACCCTCGGTATACAGTGAACCTACAGCGCCGGGGCATGAACAGATCACCCAGGAAAAGCAGGCTGCAGCCCTTTGCATTCAATATGGCCACATATAAAAAAGTGCAAGGGATCAGATGAAGAGAACTTAGGAAGAAGGTCAGTGGCAGGAGCACTGAAGTCAAGGTCAGCAACACCACCCAATCAGAGCAGCCAGTCGGTTAGATGGTTAGACGCAACTTTGCATTCTAACCCCCTCTTTAGGACGGGGGTCACTAACTGGAACCTGCTCATTGCACCCAGCCCACACATGGATCTCATTTGGCCCACACGGTGGTTTTAAGTTATTTGAACTGGAGCACGTCCCATAAGAATCCAAATTTTCTCAGTCTCTTGACAAAGAGCTGGCACCCCTGGACCCACATCCCACCGGGGAACGGTTGGTGCAAGATGTCACTGCTCCTTTAAATGGGGCACATGCACCTGTTTCTACCCTGACCACCAGGTTAGCTCCCAAAACCCCCCGCTGCTGCCGTTTGTCCTCATGCTCGTGCTGTAGAGATTTTTTGTTTGTTGGTTTGGTTTTGGTTGGGTTTTTTTTGTTTTTGTTTTTTATGGAAATAAAGATTCCTCTCTACCCTTGCCTATCAGAAGGGAAAATAGAGATCCGTGTGGTTGCATGATTTTTCTCACATTTGTCCTGTTTCACTCACTCACATCACCTCCCTGGTCTCTAAAGCTACTGGGACAAATCTTATAAATTCCAAATATTTTCTGAGTTGATATACTGTTAGTAATCACAGGTGCAGCTCAGTCAGATAAAATATTGAAATAATTCTGTACCACTTTGTCCGTTATCACTGCCCTGTGCCCCTGAGTCCCTCCCCAGATGCCTTACCACTGACGGTGTCTGCACTTCCTGGCCCCCCAACAATGCAGGCCAGGGGGTCACTCACACACGCACACGCACACACACGTGAGCACACATGCAACCAGTTGTCAATACTTTGCATTTCACCCCCTGAAAACACTCAGTAGCTATCTTACGTTGGGATCCTCCCAAAGCAGACCCTAAGACAAAGAGACCCTAAGACAAAGATTCTGCTGCAGGTCATGTATTTTGGATATAATCTTAGAAAGCAAGCATAAGAGAGTGAGGAAGGCAATTCACAGCATGTTAATGAGCAGGTGACCACCGGCCACGCATGCTCCTGGGGACTCCCAGGGGACTGCATGGAGCATACCTCACAGCTGTTCCACCTGAGAGCAGAGGAAGCTGAGAAGTTACCCCACTTGTCATCAGCAGAGGACTGCTCCCGGGGCAGTGACTCTTTGGCACTTCTGGTCTACCCTGTGCTCTGCTGAGAAAGTCTGCAGGCAGAGAGGCACATGAACAGGAAGCTGGTGGCGTGCATTGAGCGATCCACTGCAGGGGTGGTCAGTGCTGACAGAGTCTGCTATCACACTGCAAAATCAGTGCTTGGCATGGCAAAATTCTTTACCAGGTGGTAGGGTATCCCCAGTCGCAGAGGTCTACCAAAAGGCTATGTTTTCTCTGGATGGTTTGTTTGGGGATTCTATGACTCTCTGGCTCCTGGCTTGCCTACTCACAAAGCAATTTCAGCATTTTCCTAGCCAAAAAAAAAAAAAAGAATGGGAGAAGCTTCAACATTCTAAGCAAATTTGGCTCAAAAAAGATACCATCGACTCATTGCCTGCTTCCTGTTAATCTCACCATTTTCAAATTCTCCTTCACAATTACTGCAATCAAGTTATTATCAATCACACTATCAATTGCTTGCCCTGCTCTAGGATGTAGGTTAAATATTCTTGTGTCAGTGGGATGTTGCATCCTAGATTTTCATTGAAATCTAATGACTTTCATCTTCAAAGAAACCGTTTGGAGCTAGCACTCCGTCCCCACCCCTGCTGGTTTAATTACATCACTTCATACATTTCGCATTTTGAAGATAAACATCCTGTTCAGTATTTATCCCAGTGAGATGCTTTTCAAGGAGTCATGTTACTGGAGTGCCCACTCCCGTGAGAGGGTGGCTCATCACGCTGTGCTCAGGAACTTGTACCTGGCTTCTGGGGCGATGCTGCCAGGATGCCTCAGCATCTGCTTGCCTGGGCGTGGACTGGGTATGTGCTCCCACCAGCTATGGAGAGAGGTCCCAGTGACCAGCACTGGACATGACATCAAGCTATAAGAAGGCACTTCTGAAAAGTGGACTATTCGGCATTTTCCAAAGCATTTTCATATGTTTAAGGCTTGCCCAATTTCCCCACCATTTATTGACATTCATTTCACAAGTATCTGTACAATATCCATCACATGCCAGTCACTGGGGCACTGCAGAAAACTTTCTACAGAGATTCTTTTTTTTTAATTTTTTTATTGTTATGTTAATCACCATATATTACATCATTAGTTTTTGATGTAGTGTTCCATGATTCATTGTTTGTGCATAACACCCAGTGCTCCACGCAGAACGTGCCCTCTTTAATACCCATCACCAGGCTAACCCATCCCCCCACCCTCCTCCCCTCTAGAACCCTCAGTTTGTTTTTC
>NW_027397118.1:4877913-4903151 GCF_003265705.2 Callorhinus ursinus
ATGGCTGCATAATATTCCATTGTGTGTTCACATCTTCTTTATCCATTCATCTGTCGATGGACATCTTGGCTCTTTCCACAGTTTGGCTATTGTGGACATTGCTGCTATAAACATTGGGGTGCACGTACCCCTTCGGATCCCTACATTTTCTACAGAGATTCTTGACAGCACCCTGCCTGCATGAGTTTCCCAGTCCAGAGGGAGAGGAAGACCACGAACACTCAAATACAAACATAGAACAATCACAGATCCAGATCAGAGCCACGAAAGGGCAAAAAGGGACGCTTGGGGTGGAGCACCAGAGACAGGAACGTGTTGAAAGTGAAATGGAAAGAGAAGGCATGCCAGTTAGGTCTCCCAAGGAGCAAGTGTCTAGACAGGAGCAGGTGTGTGGGAGATTTACCGGGCAAACTTCCTGTGAGGGAGAAAGGAGGAAGGAACAGGAGGCGGAGGGGAGAAACTTCAGACTGTGCTATGGGTCTGACTCTGGGAAAGCAGAGCGAGAAGGAGGCAATGCATCTGAGGTGTCTCAGCCTACAGCAGAGTTCTGACAAAGTCTCGCTCAGGTTCACGGGCAGGACCCGAGCAAAGCAGCAGGAACATCAGGCGGGAATGGTTCAGCTCTTCGACAACCCCCCCCCCGACACACACACACACACACTATTCATCCTCTCCTTCCTCCTCTCTCCTTTCAAAATTCCCTCCATCCTCGGCTGTTCTTAAACCCTAACTTAGTGGTGTGATCCTACCTGTCAGCTCTGAGGAGTCTAGGTCCTTGGGAATCCTTCACATCTCATGCAGGGCTTACTGTATGTGTCCACTCACAGTTACTGTGGGGCAGGGAGTATTAAACAGGCTCTGAAGTGGGTCGCCTGGGTCCACACATATTCTTCTCTGTCTCCACTGTGCAACAGCTGCCCTAAACCTTGCTGGTGATAGGGTCAATTAGCCCTGCTGGTTCCTGGACACGAGGTGTCCAAAGCATCCTTTTCGTAGCTGCAGCTTATAAGTCAACGGAACGCTTGCTGTGCCCTCATGAGAGTATAATCCTTTGGGAAATAGAAAATTTGATCTCAGCAAAGCCCAGAGTTGGGAGGATGGGAAGCATAAAGTCCCCTAATGGGTCACTGGGAGTATTGGTAAGTGGAGTCTACTCCTGCTTCCATCCCTTGGTTCCCCGGTCCTGTGTTTTTCCTACCAGGGATCCAATGCCATATGGAAATCTCTGTCATAGTACATATTACTGCATTCTGAAGGATGGCACCTGATCCTTGCCTCCAAGCTGGCACTCAGATATGCATTTAGATGGCCATTCTAACAATCTATAAGGCAGTTATTTCTGAATTGTATGGTATATGATACAACCAGTAGATCCTATAGTCATGGGCATAATCTCTCCCCTCCTTTACTATGAAGTGGGTCCTCTGTACAGATGCTGCATTATGTGGGATTCCATGTCTGTTCCATGTCTGTGGATCAGTCCTTCCTTAAGCCCCTGGATAGTTGTGCTGCCTGAGGCTCTGTAGGCAGAAAAGGCAGACTCATTTTTGGAATAGGTATTCTTATAACGTGAACCTCATCCTTCCAGGATAGAAGGGGCCCAATGTAGTCAACTTGCCACCAAGTGGCCCACTGGGCTCTTTGAGGAATATGGCCATATCAAGGGACTCAGCATTCCTCTATGGTGCTGGCAAGTCAGACATTCAGTGACAGCTGACAGTAGTCACTAAGTTGGCCTCCCTAAGTGAGAGTCCATGATGTTGGCCCTTACTAACCTTCATCTCTACCATTTTGGCCACTCTGTGCATTTATTTGTCCAGAGTGCCAGTTCTCGGGTGGCCAATGATGAAGGGTGGTTAAAGTCAATTGGCTAAGCCACTTTGACTCCTTGGTTGTTCGGTGCCTCTTCTGTGGTGGATAGCTTCCGCTGGGAGTTAATGTGCAAAAATCTTCAGAGTTCACGCCCACTCACATATGCCTGTCCACATGCGTCCACCCCAGACATCCTTGTTTCAAGGTCCTACAGTCCTTTTCCTTCCAAAATCCTGACCAATCAGCCAGGCCATTGGCCTCTGCCCAGAAATCTTTATATATTCTCAACGCAGGCCACTTCTCCCTTTAATGGATAATTTTGCTGGGTATAGAATTCTAAGTTGATTTTTTTTTTCCTTTTGGTCATTTAAAAATGTTGCTCCACTGTGTTCCCATTTGTAACGTTTTCAACAAGAGATGTGCTCTCATCCTTATCTTCATCTGTGTATAACATGCCCCCCACTGGCTGCTTTTGAGATTTTCTTTTTATAACTGACTTTGAGTAGTTTGATTCTGATGTGCCTTTGTGTGCTTTTCTTCATATCTCCCATGATTCCATCTTATTGAGTTTCTCAGATTTGTAGACTTATGCTTTTTAAACCATAATTTGGAAAATACTTTGCCATTATTTCTTCAAAAAAATTTTGTCATCTCTCTCCTCTGAGGATACTGCATATATCAGGCCACATGAAGTTGTCCCACAGCTTACTGATATTCTGTTCCTTTTGTGGTTCCTGTCTTTCTCCTTTGAGCTTCAGTTTAGATAGTTTCTATTGCTGTGTCTCTCATCTTTTTTTTTTTCTGCAATGTATAATCTGTCATTATCTTATCTGTTGTATCTTTCATCTCACACATTGTAGTGTGAGATCGAGGAGTTTAATTTGGGTCTTTTTTTATATTTTCCATATTACTATGTAACTTTTCCAATATATGGAATATGGTTATATTAACTATGTTAATGTCCTTGTCTGCTGATTTTAACTTCTGTGTCAGTTCAAATCAATTTCTTTTGATTGATTAATCTCCTCACTTGGGGGATTCTTTCCATGTCTTTTTTTTGTTGGCATACCCATAGTCTTTGATTAGATAGCAAACATTATGAATTTTACTTTATTGTATGCTGAATATTTTTGTGTTCCCAAAAAAATATTTTTGAGTTTTGTTTGGGATACAGTTAAGTTACTTGGAAACAGTTTGATCCTTTTGTGTCTTGCTTTTAAGATTTGATAGGCAGGGCCAAAGCAATGCATGGTCTAGGGCTGATTATTCCACACTACTAAGTCAAGACCTTTCTATGTATTCTACCCAATGTCCCATGAATCTTGAGATTTTCCATTCTGACTAGTGGAAGTAGGCACTATCCCAGCCCTGTTTGAGTATGGGGTGGATTCCCTATAATTCTGCAGATGGTTCCATCCCCTGCCTTGGGGAGTTTCATCACACACATGTGCTAGTCAGTTCTGTGCAAGAATACTTGAGGGGTCCATTTCAGATCTCTGGAGTTCTCGTTTTGGGCAGCTCTCTCCTCTCCAGTACTTGATCCTTCAAACCCCAGCTGCCTTTGTCTCCACACATTCTCAACTTTGTCATCTCAACTTAGGGGTCTACCCAACTTCCCCCTTCCTGTGCAATGGCTGGACATTATCCACAAGGCTCACCTCATTTGATTCCCATTTCTCAGGGTTTGCTCTTCTTTGTTGCCTGCAGTCCAGTGTCTTGAAATCACTGTTTCATATATTTTGTCCATTTTTATTGTTTCAGGTGCAAGAGCAAATCTGAGACTTGCTACTCCATCTTGGCTGGAAGCAGGTGTTCTCTATAGACCTGTTCCTTTATATTGGCCTTCTTCTACTTGTAGATGTTAAGCAGCAGCCTTATTGGCTGCCTATTTTGCCTCTAAGGACATCATGCTCTGTTATTCATTTTCATACTTTCCTGCAGACCAAGCCACCATGGCTTCCCTTCTGACCTTGCCAATCATTACGGTAATTGCAGGCCCTGAGCTTCTGATACTTCAGAAACCCACCACTCCCATGGCTGTTAGTGAGCCTAGTTCTGCAGCCACATCTCCTGCCAGTAGCCTTGGTCTGCAGAGGAGAACCTTCACAGAGTTTCTTACTGATGCTTATGTCCCTCTTTCTCTTTCTTGGTAGTGCATTCCTGATGTCATGGTGAAAGGTGTGTCCTCTGGACCCCCAGTGCAACGTAATTCTCTGATGAGTATTCTTCTGGCCTTATATACATATTCATTTCCTTAAGCCTTTTCCTTTCTCTGCTTTTTGCCAGAGCAACTCAGTATTTCTACTTCACCTCAGCATGGGCCATTCCTTTCCCCAGGTTTCTAAAAGCCTCCTTAGCAGTGAGTTTGCCCCACCTCTCAGGGCCTTTGCCAGAGCATTAAATCCTATGTCCCAAGAAAATGCCCCCAATTCAATGAATTCTTGCTTATTCAGTCTTATATTCTGGTCCCCTTGATCCAACACTCCAGAAATCCTATCCCGGGGGTACCCTCCAAACTCCTGCCAGTAAATGCTTGCTAATTCATGCAGCTCCTTCAGAATGCAATCTTTTCCCTCTCTTATCAGGCCCAGCATATCCCCAGCAGGCTTTTATTGGGATGATGTTAATATATTTATACAGAAATTGAAGAGGTGCACAAATCCTGAATGTCTGAATGTACAGATGGATTGATTTTCATGAAGTGAATACACACAGCCAAACAACATCCAGATCAAGAAATAGAACATGACCAGCTCTCCAGGATTCCTTTTCTGGAACTTTCCAGTCACTGCCAGCCTCCCCAAAACAAGCACAGGCCTGAGTTCTACACCATGGTTTTTGACATGGTACAAGTAGAATCATGCAGTATGTCTTCCCCATGTCTGGCTTCTTTGGCTCAACACTAGGTGAGTTTCATCCATGTTGTTAAGTGAAGTTGTAGTTTACTCATTCTCAGTGCTGCGTGGTGTTCCACAGTATAAGCATATCACAAGGCTGTTATCTCTTTTACTGTTGATGGACATTGGTTTCTTTCCAGTTTGGAGCTATTACAAATAGCACTGCCATGAACATTCTTGTACATGTCTTTTCTTGAACATATGAACACATTTCTGCTAGGTGTCAACCCAAGAGTAGAATTCCCAGGTCATGGGGAAAATGTATGTACATCAACTATCAACTATACTTTTGAAACAAGCTAGTGAATGGGACTTTTCTCCCTGACTAAAGCCCAGGAGCTGAGTTATCGTATAATAGGTGATAAGTGCCCCCATATTTTATAGAAAGACACACCTTCTCAGACTATTTAAAGGGGGACTTAATAGGTCCTGTGAGCATCATAACTAAGTCCAGTCTATATGAGGAGAAGAGTAATTATTTGAGAGGATCATGCAGAAGTAAAAGAATCATCAGCTTTGACTCATGAGGAGGGATGGGACATGGAAGGTCCTCCAGCCACTGAGCCAGGGGAGTTTGCTCAAGAGATTGGATGTAGGGACCAGCCTGACACACCTGGTTGGTGGATGGCTGAGCCATGGAGTTTGGAAGCCCCACATTAACCCCCTACTAACCCCATCCTGGGAGTGTGTACCTGGGATTTTAGGCACACATGTTATAGGCTGGACCCCCCAGAAGCAGTTTGAGAAATGATCCCAGGAAGCACTGGAGCAGAGTAGTGAAATGAGAAAGGGATGGGAAGGCAACCGATACAGATGCATTAATGAGCAGGTTACAGCTGTCGGCACCCAGCCCACTGCCACTGAGGACCAGGTCACATTCACATTTTTTCCCACCTGAGGGCAAGGAAGTTAGGGGATTTATCTCCTATTTGCCTCTGGTTGAGGTCTGCCCCCAGGGGTGTGGATGCCCCTGGCACCCTAAGCCACACTACCAGCATCAGACAAAGCCCTCGGCCAAAGGTGCTGGTCCGTAGCCACAGAGAGGTTACAGCAAGGCTACGTATATTCTTGCAACAGCATAAATGCACCCAGAGGCTCAGGCCTACTGCTTACCCCGAGAAACTTTGGAGGCGGGGGGCAGTGTGGGGGCAGCCCTCAATAGCAAGGCAAAGAGAGAGCTGCAGCAGCAATAACTTATACCCCCTCGATCTGGTGCAGCAGGACGATATGAGTTTCCTGTGTGCCAAATCTATGCCCTGGAAAGTAGCCAGGTTCAAGAGGTCTTGATGGCACCGTGTCTGCCACTTGTGAGGTGTCCTATGAGGAAAAGAAGCAAAAGGAAGGCCCCATGAGGGCAATCAGAGAGCCAGCAGCCCACACCCAGAAGCTTCCTCATGCCGAGATCCCTCCCAAGGAAGCCACAATGCCCAACAAACGCCCACACTAGGTGCCATTCACTTGATGGCATCCGTGACTGCTTTACAACAACCCAAGGACTATGACACCTGTCCTCCCACCCCAGAGCCCCACACAGGCCAGGGGGCATGATGCCCACAGCAGCTCACAAGGGGCAAAGAGCACCAGAGGCAGCCATCTGTGATCAAACCATCAGTGGGCTAATAACACATGATCTTCCTCCCCCCAGGTGTCCACGTGTAGCCAC
The DNA here is from genome assembly GCF_003265705.2 of Callorhinus ursinus. Taxonomy (NCBI): domain Eukaryota; kingdom Metazoa; phylum Chordata; class Mammalia; order Carnivora; family Otariidae; genus Callorhinus; species Callorhinus ursinus. The sequence continues at coordinate 4,884,286 of NW_027397118.1, forward strand.
ACCAGAGAGCCTATAAGCCCATCTTTCTCCCCAGTCTTGTTCTAAAATCCAGACACATCACAAGCCCTTTCTAGATTTTCCTGGGAACATCAAGAATCATGTCACTTCTCAAGGTTCACCCAGCCTGGCTCACCAGTGGATATCAGTGGAAAACTTGGAATGGGCTGAGGGCAAAGCAAACCCTAGGTGCCTGGTCCAGCTTTGCCTGTCTAACCCACCTTCCAACTTGTGAATGACAGGAGAGTCCCGGCTCCTGTGGACTGATTCATTCATGGTCCTACACTTTAGAGTCACGTGGCTCTAGGTTCAAGTCCTTGCTCTATCAGCACCTGGCTGTACGTCTTCAGGCAAGTCTTGCCCTCTGTCCAACCCTTAGGGACTTTTACGTTAAGATGAGGGCTTTATTAAGCCTAAAATGTGAGTGGGATTTTGAGGCTCGAGGAAGATGTGGTACGGGACAAGGCTCTGTAGACTGTGAAATCCTAAACACAAGCTAAGGCTTTCAGCCCCTTCTCTATAACCCTGTTTCAGGGGCACCAAACCTCCATGCAGATGTTGCAAACCAAGCTTCCTTTATCCTCGTGTGCCCTTACAAGCGCGTACCAAGTACCTCCATTCAGGTCTGCCTCAATCACAACCCCTATAGGAGCTGGAGTCAGAGCACCATAGATCTCTCACCTGGAGCCCAGGTAAAGGAAGGAGCTGTCCACCATCCCCATCCCAGGAGGCCTTCAAGACTCAGCAATGACTCAGAATTTCCAAATAAGTGAGTAGAATGGGAATTTTTGTGCATGCCTCAACCCCACTTATTCCTTTTGTATGTGGAAGACCTTGGAATGTCTCTCCACTTGCCCAGCTGATCCAAGGAGTCCCGGGGTTTGCCACAGGCACCCCTAGATTGCCATGGGCTGAAAGAAAGCTCTGGACTTCCCATGGTTTCTTGAGCAGACTGAGACACTGTGCAGGTACCTCCTAAATTTTATGTCGATCTTTTAATATACTGGACTTCAAGTGAAGTTTCACTTGCTCCCCTATTACGGGCCCAAAGCAAGGATGCCGCCTGGATTGGCAAAGTCCGCTGGTGCAGGACGGGGAATGTCAGTAGTCTGGGAGCAGCATGAGGGCATCACCTTGACCCATTTTATGGATAAACACACTAAGGTCAAGAAACTGACAGAACCACTGACAGAACCTTCTGATTTGATTCTTGTTTTTATCCTCATTCGGCAAGGTTGATGTATTCCAAGGTGTTCACACATCTGGGCTGCTGCAAGTGTGGTCAGCAGACAGTGCTGGTCCATGAACTACTCCTTATGGATTGGCATCAAGTATAGAAATTGAGGGTAAGTGTTTAGGAAATGTTATTGGAGGTGCCAGCAACTGTGGAATCGCCACCATATCCAAGTGCACGATCAGTAAACTTACTTCTGTGAACAAATGGACACCATTCAGGGCATCCAGTAGCACATGGTGGGAGCTGAACGGAAGTCTCGTGAAATAGGTCGGCCATCCACTCAAGGTGACCCGGGAAGAAGGAACACTGGTCCTTGGCCCAGAGAGCTTGACAAGCGCTGTTACATGGATTTGAGTGGTACTGAGGAAATTTAACGGAGAGTATTTTTTAATAATCATACTTATTTTGACCAGTTTTTATAAAATAAACAAACCCTTAAACCTACGAGTTCATGGTTGCTTTGAACTATCATGAAGCTAGCAAAGGCATTTAAGTAAAAAATTTAAAACTAAGGCCATCTAAAGAAGAATGTCAACAAAATAATTGTACATCTGGTACCTGAGCAGAAGTAGCAAAAAATAATAATAAAGGTGATACACAATAAGGGTGAGGAGCTGTACTCAGTGCTAAATGTAGGTACTAAAAATTACGAGCAAGCTTCATAATGAAAGCATGGAAAGCGTGATAGCAAGCAATACCATATTTCAGTGTAATGTACAGAGTACATGCCCGTCTATGATAGAATGGGCTGTTAATAACCTTACAAGGTGAACGTTCCTGCTCCCCATTTTACAAGGAAAGAGATAACTAAGGCTCAGGCAGGAATAGAAGTCACACTGGTCTGGGCACTCTTTGGCAAAAAGGAAACACTTTCCCACTGACTCTGATTCTGGGAAAATCATTCTAGAAGAGGGCAGTGTGGGCCAGAGTCTTGATTCAGCCCCTTCTGCTTTCAAGACAAACCCCAAAGTTGGCCGGGCTCATCCCGGCAAGGGCAGTGCTAGACACATTCTCCCAGGTCCTGAATTAAAACATATCTGCCTTGTGAGTCCAAATGACTAGCTGCTTCCCACCTGGGCCTTTCCTCCCCAATCCTTGCCTTCCTCCCCCACCCTGGGCCCCTGACACCCCACTGGAGTGGCGACTCTTTTGAGGATGCTAAAAATTGCTTTATTTTTCTCCACTAATTTGCCAACAAGCTCAGCCGTCAGTCCAGTTGGCCCGAAATGAAATTCTATAATTATACAAAAGCCTGGGTCAGTGACCTCCTGATTGCAATATCTTGTCTCTTTTGTCCCTCCCTTTCACCACCTCGCCCATGGGACAAAATTGCTTCGGCTTCTCTGGCAGCCTCCCGAATGAGGTGGTATTGGAAACTAGTGAGGCGTGGCCCTGCGGAGGTGTTCATAGCTTTGCAATAATTTACCCATTTTCATTTTGTTTGATTTCATTAACACCTGGGTCTCACGGGAGAGCCCAGTTGGGAAGGGGGGAAAAACAAGTGATTTCAGTTGAAATCGGGTGGTTACCACTGCCTTGTCTTGCAACACGGAGGGAGTGTGAAATGCCAAGGGTGTAGTTCAGTCCGATGTTGATGAAGAAGAAGGCCTCTCCTTTGAGGCAGCCTGTACTGGGAAGGATTTCCCTTCGTGCTCCGGAGCCTCTCTCTCGGGCTCACTCCGTTGGCACCAAGCATGAATGCCACACTGGTTCTTTCTTTATCAATAAGCCAGTCTTACCTGTCCAATGGACCAAGGTCACTGGGGTGGCTCCATGGTTAAGGGCATGGACACCCAGGACAAAGCTCTAACCCTGGCTCTACCTCTTGTTTGTCTGGTAGCCTTGAAAATGGAGCTTCAACTCTATGAGCCTCGGCTCCCTGGGAAGTCGAGTGGGGTTGGCAGCACTACCTGCCCCCCCATGGTTGCTTCAAGGCTCAGCCAGCAGAATGCGGTGGAGCAGTCAGGCTGTATCTGCCAAGGGGGCAGAAACAGTGGGGATGGTGCCATCTTCCTCATTTTCTTCTTCTCCTTCTTCTTCATCTTCAGCATCAGTCTCAGGTCCTGTCTTGCCATCTCTGCCTCTACAGACTCTCCTCAGACAGAACCCAGTCCCAGAGTGAAGACTGAAGAGTTTTCTGGGCGTGTTCATGCAGTCCCCAGGCTTAGATTCCTCCAGAGAGAGATCGCAATCCAGTCCAAGCCAAGCCACGCTACCGACCCACATGGCCCATCCTTTCTCAAAGGTCTAAGAGTTCCAGGTGACTTGGTGACGTCCGAGTGTTGGGGAAAAACACTGCATGACCAATAGCAACCTGATGGTGAGACAACCCACAGTGGCTGGGATGGGTCTAAACAGCCACTTTCCCTGTTTATTCCTGCAGGTCCCTAGGAGGCATCCCAAAGAGAAGCCAGGGCTGAGAGGCAAAAGCTGCCGCCATTTTGAACTATGACAATAACAGGCAGGTCGGACCTTTACTTCAGGGCAGAAGGGTCTTCCAGATGCTGACCCAAATCATAGGAGTACTGCAGTCCACCTCTGTTATCACAGGAGGTTGGTCAGCCCACAAAGGCAAGTCCTTCCCTTCTCAGTCATGCAGCTGCTGTTCATCAAGGGCTTGCTGAGGGCACTGTCCATGTATTAACTTACTTCATCTTCAGGAGTGGCTGCTATTATTGTCCCCATTTTATTGAAGATAAATAAATCCCATTTTAGGCAGGAGGTTAAGTCTCTGGTCCAAGGCCTGACAACCAAGAGGCAGCAGAGCTAAGACTCGACCCTGGTCTGTCTGACCCTGGAGCCTGTGTCTCCAGCTATGGGACAGCTCCAGCCATTACAAATTCTTCCTTGTCTTGAACTAAAATCTTTCTCCTGGACTCGATTCTACCCTAAGGGGCCTCTCTGCCAAAGTCATCTTTCCCCCAGTGAGACAGCCCTGCCAGTGAGTGCCCCCGCCCCATCTCCCGGCCTCCAGATTGAAAATGTCATTACCTGTAGGGTTCTCTGTCTCTCTCCCTCTCCCTCTGCACCCTCCTGGGCCATGAGGTAAGGGGCCCCCTCCACCCTAGTCATCCTCCTCTGGTCTCTCCCCAGCATGGGAAAGGCCCCTCAACAGGTGCACCTGATACCAGGAGCGCCAAAGCAAGTTGCTGGTGACAGAAGGAAGAACAGTGTCTCCACCCTTCCTGGATACTCTGTCTCTAATCAAGAATTCTTGGCTACACCATTCCCAAACTTTCACGTGCTCCAGAATTCTCTAGGTCAAACATGCAGATTGCTGGGATCCATATCCAGACATTCGGCATTAGGAGGACATGGTGAACTCAAGGATTGGCGTATGTGAGAAGAACAGCAAGATATTTCTAAGTGGAAAAGGGTGCAGGGTGAAAGAGGTCCCTCAACTCTACTTTGAGAAACACAACCTGAGGTCCCAATACCTCCTTGGCCAGACACCCACATGTGAGGGTCAATTCTTTTTTTTTTAGAGAGAGAGAGAGTGGGAGGGTGAGGAAGGGGCAGAGGGAGAGAGAATCCCAAGCAGGCTCCACGTTGAGTGCAGAGCCTAAAAGGGGGCTTGATCTCACAACCCTGAGATCATGATCGGAGCCAAAATCAAGAGTCAGACGCTTAACCAACTGAACCACCCAGGTATGCCATGTGATCGTCAATTCAAATACCTACATGTCCTCCCCTCACCTTGGGAGACCCCTCAGGCTCCAGCCATCCTCCCACCTCCTGCCTTGACAGCTGAGGCCCCCAGCCCGGGACCATCACAGAACCCATTGGAAAGCCTAGGGTCTGAGTGTGTCAGCAAAACCACAGTCCCTCTGCCAGCCCCCTCTTTTCTGCTTCATCATTCATGCCAAACTTATTCCTACCACAGGGCCTTGGCACCTGCTCTTCTCCTCCCGAGATCTTTCAGGAGTTGGTTCCTTTCAACAACCACCTCCTTGCTGAGGCCTTCTCTGACCATCTTACCCGCAGGTGACCCCTCTCAGGCGCTCTCCATCATGCACCTCTGCTGCTTTTCACAGCCAGAATTTTCCTGTATGTCATCCGTCTCTTTAGAAGGAAGCCTGTGCGTGGCTCTTGTTCCTCTCTGCACCTCAGTTTCCGTATTTGTAAATTGGGATCATTTTCCTTCATAAAACTGTCGCTGTGATTAAATTAGTTGACAGATGTAGAACACATCCCTCAGAACAGTCATCGTCCCATAGCAGGTACCATATATGTGATGGGGTTTATTATTTATATTAATACGGTCATCCGTTGCTTTGTTCTCAGCATCTGGAACAGCACCTTGTATGCAATGGGCACCCAACACATATTTTTGAACAAATATACAAATGGATGGATGAGCCAAGATGCAGGGGGTCTGAAAAGTCCCCCCGCACCCCATCTACTTCCCAAGACCCAGGCCACCCCCTCCTCGTGGGCTGTAATTACCCAATATCGAGCAACCCAGCCCCTGAGGGCTTCTCATACAGCACATTTTCCAAAGATGAAAAGCCCATTTGTTAATAACTACACAGCAATATCTAAAATTTTGGTTGCATTGTGAGGCTGGGTGCCTTCCCCATTCACCAATAATGACAGGCCACATAAAAAATAAATAACACGTATAATTTAAGCAACTAAGACAAATAGCAGTGTTGGCTTTCCCTGGGAAAATATTTTCACTATCTCTTCGAAGCATCCCCATGGGTGCCCCTGTCTTGGCCTCCCCTGCTGAGACGCTTTCTCAGTGGGTGTCTTAAGAGTAGAGCGTGAACAGCAGTGGTGGGAGGAAGCTTCACCCACAGCCTCCCAGGGCCCCTTCCCAGAGGAGCCAGGGGTCTTTTCGCTGGAGCAGGGAAGGGGGAAACTACTCTCGCCCCTCCCTCCACCTCCACTGTCTTCCCTGGCACCCTCTCCCCACAGCGGTCACAAACTCAGATGCCTATAGTAGCAGTTGGGCAGTGTACATGAGCGACACAGTTGGACGTTTGAGGCAATAGGGACCGGCGGGGCTTGTGGCAAATTGAGGAATGAATGCCCCTCTCACTGGGGACAAAGCTGACCAATGGTTACTAAGCAAGAATGGAGGCATGGAAGGCCAGTGTTGCCAAGTCTCCTGACATTTTAAAAGAAGCCATCAATTGGGATTTAAAAGGTTGGTCTTTTTAATGACCTCAAAGGTCCTATTTTCTGGCCTCTGCTCTCTCTGGTTTCGTCTCTTACTTCTCTACCTTTCACTCATCCTGCTCTGGCCAAACTGGCCTCTTTACTGTTTGGGGGCCGTGCCAGACAAGCTCCTGCCCCAGGACATTTGCCCTGGCCATCCCCTCTGCCTGAAGCATTCTTCTCCCAGATAAACCCACAGTTTGGAAGGCTAGTGTGGCTGAAGTACAGCAGTTGAGGAGGGATATGGCAGAGAAGGAAGTCAGAGAGGAACCCAGAGCAGTCTCTCTCCCAGCTGGGGAGAGAGAAGGTTACAACTGTACAGAAATGGTTTTGCTCATCACAAAGACTGAGGGGAGGGGGGTGTTAACAGCACTGAGTGCGTAAGGAGTATGCCAGACCCCTTGCAACATGCAGACATCCCCTCACACAGAGTTATCTACCAAACACTGACATGAAAACCTAGTTATAATATTTGGAGCCTAGAATCTAATGTTAGTTCCTATTTAACACCAAAGGTTTTTATCTTTTGCACAATTCTATTAAATATTGAACTTTCTAGGATGGCTACCTGTGTCTAAATCAAGGGGAGGTCATGTTCTATCCTGATGGGCGCTTTAGCAGGAATTGGTCACTTCTGGAAGGACTCCACCACCAAAAGCCATGCCCCAGGGGGAGCTCGAGTCACTGACAGAACATCTACCCGCATCTGCAGCCTCACATTCACAGAGCCTACCTGCCAGGGTACAAGTTCTGACACCCTCCCTGTGCCTTGCAGAAAAGTTGGACTAGAGTATTTACATCTTCAGATAACTGCTATTTTATTATAGTTTCCTTTTAATTCTCCTCCAGGGTATAGTTAGGGCATTATATGACTTACATGGATTTATTTAAATTACATGTATAGATAGGTTGTATTATCTATGAATTACATTTCAGCACAGTGTAAGGAGCATTTCAATGTGTGCAAGATTTTAAAAAGAAAAAGAAGAAAAGGAGGCCAGGCCTGTCATGCCCAAGTTCCACAGATGGGGAAACTTGCCTGACACAGGAAGGGACTTGAGCTTTTCCTTGGCCCCCAAGGGAGCCAAGGGCAGAAGCAGGGACGCCATGTAGGGAACATCAGCCTTCCTGGAGAAATAACAGGAACAGAGGTGGAGATGATGATGAGACCTGGAGCTAAGGGGTTTGCTGATGGATCAGATGTGGGATATGGGAGAAAACCCCCATGGTTTGAGTGTGAGTTGCTGCGAGAAAGAAAACTGGGTAATTTCTGAGATAGGGAAACTGAGTCTTGGTGTGGGGGTAAATCTGTGCCCAGGGAATAAAAAAAGCCTGGCTAACACTGGGAGCCGACCCCCATCCTGCCACTCCATAACTGCTATCCAACAAACCACCCCAACTTCACCCCTGCCAATCGTTGGTCACGTTGTGGAGCAAGCATGAGATTTGGAATCCCAACACTGCCTTCAAGTCCTGGTTCCAACACTGACCCACTGTGTGACCCGGAGAAAGTCACTTAACTTCTCTGAGACTTAGTTTCTTCACCCTGAAGAATAAGGTTGATAATAAGACCTCCCTTGGAGTGTTGTTGTGGAGACAGACTAGATGTGAGCAAGGAGGGGCACCGCAGAGCAATGACCTCCTTTACTACTCACAGCCCCATTGTTCTCCATCTTCTCTGCTTCCTTGCGCTCCTAAAGCTGCCCTCAAGAATTTAAGGGACACTCAGGCCAAGTCTCTGCTGCATTTTTAATTGGTTATTGCTTCCTGCTCCTTTCCCAAAAAGGCACAGGTGTGCACACACATACGCACGCACAAAGGAATAGAAAGGGAGCCAAAGAGAATTAAGAAGAGAAAACAAGATAAATGGAATCCAAGAATTAAGAGAGCTGCCGTGCCTGAGCATTGCACTGGGCATTAACTCCCCAACAGATGGGTCAGGACAAGGAAGTCTACTATTGCTAACAAACCAGCTCAGTGCCGAAAAACTTAAAGCTCCCCTTGTTATTCCTCACAGATGGATGGGTCAGCTGGACAGCTCTGCTGCTCTGGACCAGGTAGGCTGCTCGGAGCTGGGCTCACTCATGCATCTGGGGTCAGTTGTTGTCGATGGTTCTCAGATGACCTTGACGGGGACACCTCGGCCCTGCTCCATGAGGTCTCCCATCCTCCAGTTGGCTGGCCTGCTCTTGTTCACGTGGAGGTGGCACGATTTCAATTCTTTGAATGTATGGAGACCTGTGTAAGGCCAAGCACACAGTCCAAGACCCAAGAAAAGGGAAGACACAAGTCCTCCTGGAACGCCTCTTCCTCTAGCTTGCCATTGGCACTGGCATGACGCAACACCTGCCACACACCCTTGACCAAAGCAGGTCACAAGGCCAGTGCAGATTTAAGAAGCGGGAAACAGACCCCACCTCTTCCTGGGAGAAGTAAAGGGTTGTCACCATTTTTGCAATTTACCACAATGACTGGTCGCATAGCTCTAATTATCAGAGAAGAAAAAATATGTCAGTTTGGGGGACCAGATCGTTCTCCCTGACCAATTCAGAAGAATGGTCCCAAGGGGCAGATACCACATTGACTTCATTTTCTTCCTAGCAGGGATCATCTATTGAGTACTTATTACATGCCGGACCAGCACACATTTGTGTGCTTGGAAAAATTCAGAAGGCACAGTGTGGCTCTTGATCATGAAGATCTTAGCTGATATGTGTAGGAATAGTTATCGTATGGCCTTTTTGGTTTGATCTTTTTACTTTGCTTTTGTGATAGGTGAGAATCAATTTTCCTCCTGTGCAAATAATATAAAAGTTTCCTTTTGAAAGAAATCAATCTAAGGCTTTCAAAGGTAGGTGAATTTACAGAAAAAACATTATTAAGTAAATAATTTTTATTAAAACAGACTGAATAACCTGTATAAAAATGTGTAAATAATAATTAACACTAAATAACTACGGTATAGGTAGTAAGTATGTGGTCGCAGGAAAACTCATGAAGATGGAGGCAAAGGACTGAAATCTGAGGAACACATCTATTCATCCTGGAGATAGAATTACTGTGATTTCCATTCCACAGATGGGGAAACTGAGGCCAGACGGGGCCCACAGGGGCTCAGATTCAAGATGCTGCCAGATGCACGGCTCTGCCTGGAAAGACCCTGGCTGAGAGTTCTCATGTAGCTTGTGATAGGATGTGCAACACAGAGCAGAGGTCTGTGGCAGCATCTGTCACCAAATGAGACCCTTGGGGCTTCCCGGGTGTCCCCTTCTCCCCCCCACCCCCGGCCATTCCTGGCTTCTAAGCATAACAGGACTGCAGACCAGGGTCCTGGCAAGACAGACTCCCAGAATTTGAATCAAATGGAATCTGAACCAGAAGGTTCCCTAGAGACCCCAAATGAGGTGAGGGGCTGGAATCTGCAGGAGGGGTACGTGAATGCACAGTATGTATCCACAGAAGGCACTTGGCACCCGAGGGGCTGAGCACACGGGGTAGCACCGGAGAAATCAGGAGAAAATAGAAGGCTCATGGGAAAGGAGACAGGAGAACCTCACACCCCCTGCCCTGCTGTCACTGAGCCTCCAAGCTAAGGAAAGAATGTCCCATGGGGGCCAGTCTTGGGGGCTGAGGGACCTAGGCCCAGCGAGGGCGTGGTTAGAGGGATGTGGCAAAGCTCTTTCTGGCCCCACACCCCCGGCTCCAGGGCTCTGGGCCTCACAGGCATCCGGCTGCTCATTGAGCACCAACCCCCCCACTCCCACCCCCCAGTTTCATATCTCTTGGAAGTTCTCCCTGATGTCAGCTATTTTTCTCTCATTTCTTCAAATAGGTTCTGGCCAAGGAGGAAAAGTAGACCAGCATCTTATGGTGCCCTCATGCCGAAGCACCTTCCAAACAAGAGCCCACACAGACATGCCCCATGATGCCCCCAAAGCTAACCAGTAGCCAGGGAGAGCCTGGTGGTGGAGCCAGGAGTCTGGTGGGAAGGTGGTTTCTGCCTCAGTGGGCCAGACCCTTATTCTGTTCATTCACTTATTTATTCGTCCCATTCATTCACTCGGTGGCACAGCCCTGGTGCCACCTTTGAGGAGTTAGGGGAAGCCTTCTGTGTTCACCTCCCAAACCTACCCAGCATGGTGGTGGCTCTGGGGACAGAGAAGAACAGAGCTGAGTGAGGCCAGAGGGTCAACAGCCTGGGCTTGAAGTCAGAACCTGTCTTCACAGGCTGTGCGGCCTGGGCAAACCCCACAACACCTGAGAAGAGTCATCAAATCCACCCCACAGAGAGTATTTGAGGATTAAATGAGACCATCCAAGTAAAGTGCTTAGAAAAATCTGGCTCATGTCCAGTCTCGAAAACAAGGGAGCAAGCTGCTCATCCGGGTTTTGCTACTTCCGCTCCCTCCCCTCACACATCCCCAGGATGCCCAGGCTCATCTTCACTCATTTCATGCCCCAGGACCCTTGCTCAGGTTTTCTCCATCCACCTGGAGTGGCCCCCAATGCCGCCCCCCAAGCCAGCCTGGGCCAGCCCACTGCCCACCTCCTCCAGGAAGCCCTGGGCACAGCTGGACCCTGCCCCACCATCCCCACAGCCAGGCTTTGGCATTCACAGTGGCTGCCCCTTACCACTTTGGGGGGGTCATCTCCTCTGCCCAGTGGTGAAGTGATCTTTGGTTAAGGCTAAGTCCTCTCCTTTTTCCATAGCCTTGCCGAGGTGCGCCTTCTGGCGGTCCCATGGGATTTGCTCCAGGAAACAGCATCTCTAGGACAGTGGTTCTCAAGTGGGTTTGATTTTGCCCGGCCCGCCCCCCCCGCAGGAGGCATTTGGCATCATCTGGAGACATTACTGGTTGTCACAATTGGAGTGGGGGGGGGCGTTGCTACTGTCACGTAGGAGGTAGAGGTCAGGGAGGATGCTAAATACCCCATAATGTATAGGACACCGCGCTCCCCATGAAGACTTATCCGGCTCAAAATGTCCTCGTGCAGAGGGAGAGAATCCATGCTTTCAGGAGACACCTGTTCCTCGGGGAGCCGTTCCGGCTAATTTGGTTCTTAGGACTGCACAAATCACGGCTGGCCGGCGCCCCGCCTTTGCAGCCTCCAGCACCCGGAGCTGCGTCCGCGCCCAAAGTGGAGCCCTCACGCACCCCGCCCCTCATCCGCGCATCCGTGAGTCCCTGCGGACTTGTATGAAGCTATTGACCTGTGACTAAGGCAGCTGAGCTCGCCTTGTTCCCGCCGGGCAGGGACAATACACCACTAACTGGGGAGGGGGGTGCTGTAGGGGGGAGAGGGAGGGAAACAGGGTGGGGCCAGAGCCGTCCTGGGAGGGGAGAGCGGGGTCCCCGGCACTAATTGTTATAATTAAGACAACATGAACTAAGTATCTCCATCTAGATGCCCAGTACGTGAGCATCATGCTTTACTCGCATCCCTAATGAGATGCCTCCTCCTGCCAACTTCGGTGGTATCGCAGATTATTCTGGTGTCACAGATGCAGAAACTAAGGCTAAGAGAAATCTGGGGATTTGCCCAAGGTTACCCAGCTGGTAGATGGGGGAGTAGAGGCAGGAACCCAGATTATCTGAAGTATGGTTTTCACTAAGTACCTACTCCGAGCAAAGCACAGGGAAAGTACCAGATGGGGAATTGGTAAACTCGAGGGGTTGCAGCCCCCTGAAGAACCTGCTGGAAACCCCGCCGGCCACACCCCTCCTGCCAGGATCTGCCGCTTACTTACCACGAGTCTCCACCCTGGCCGCCACTGATTGGACAAGGAGAGGATCTGACTGAAGATGAACTAATCAAAATCTTTCTCCAAGAACTGGAAATTAGGGCAGAAAGTATGCCATCAGATAGTGGTGAGCCGGGTCTTGGGGGAGCTGCACCCAGGTCTGACCAGGTGTTCAAAGCCAAGGGCAGCTGGAACTGAGGGAAGGTCAAACCCTACCAACTTCGAGAGGCACTCAGTCTAGGTCGAAGCAGGAAGCCCCTGACCTGCCACACAGCCCTGGAGGAAGAGATGGTCCTCCCAGCGCCTTACTCCCTGCATCTTGATTCCAAAGGAATCCCCGAATCTCAGAGTTCGAATGTGGTTTTGCTCTCTGCATCTAGGTCTGAAGTCAGCAAGCTTTTCCTGTAAAGGGCCTGATAGTAAATGTTTTGGGTTTTGAGGGCTACACAGTCTGCTCCCTGATTGCTGGGCTCTGGCCTTCTGCATCAGGAAAGCAGCTGTAGACAATAGGAGAAGAAGGAGCCTGGCTGGGTCCCCTAACCCTTAAAATACCAGAATGCACAGAAGGCAGAATTTGGCCACGGGCTGTAGTTTGCTGATTCAAATAAAGCCTGGGGCCCAGTGTACAGCATTTGCCCAAAGCACGAGTTCTTGTGTCTCAGGAGATGGCAAGGCCATTTACGCAGTTGTCTGGCCAGAAAGCTGGGGTGTCGCTGACCAGGCAATGCCCCACCCCTCTCCCTTGGGCACTGGCCTCTGGACCTGGAAGCTGCTTACTACAAACTCCCGCAGCTCTGGGGCCCCAGCTCCCTCACCCCTCAGGGCTGAGATATGTGCTCCACCCTATCTCCCTCAAGTTCCCAGCAGGAACAAGTCCTAGATGCCCACAACGGTCACTTCTTTGTGTTACACCTGTAGTGAGTGCCTCCCTGACTCACTTCTCTCCCCTGTGGGGGGCTTCCTGGGAGCGCCTCTCAGATAAACCCCAGACACAGGAATCCTGCTCTCAGGAGCTCCGGAACCAAACTGAGACACGCAGGCCTCAGTGATGCTTCTCTCATTCTCTCTTGCCCCACACCCAAACTGGGAGCAGATTGCCTCTTCTTAAAATGGAGAATCCAGCTACCTCTCACCACGGTACTGCCTTCCCCACGCCCAAAGCCCCAGCCGTCTCCAGGGCCCTTACTCTCCTCTCTCCACACACAGCAACCAAACAAAACCAAATCAAGCCAAGTCCCGCCCCCGCTCGAAACCCTCCTGGGGGCATCCCATCACATTTAGAATAAAATTCCAAGTCCTTCACTGGGTCGATAAGGCCTTACAGGACCTGGCTCTTGATGGCTCCTCTGCTCTCTTCTTGAAACACGCCCCCTTTCACTCACTCGCTCTATCATTCTGGCCTCTTGGCTATTTTTTGAACACTGCACATGTGGTCATACCTCAGGGCCTCTGCACTGGCTGTGGCACTCGCTTAGACCCCTGTTCCCGGAAAGATCCACAACGGCTCCCCCTCTCAGTACATTCAAGCCTCGATTCACATTTGACATGATTAGTAAGGTCTTCGCTGTCTATTCTCCTTAGAATAGATCCCTTCTTCCATCTCCCCTTCCGGTCCTTCCCTTTGTCCTGCTGTCTTGCTATCTCTCCTGCTACTGACAAGGTATTATATATTTATTTTTCTTATATGATTTTTGTTTGGTCTTTCCCAAATAGAATGTCATCTGCTTTGACCTGTGCCCGGCATCTACTAGTGATTTAATAGGTATTGATGAGGGAAGGAGAACAGGTGTGAGGCTGCCTGGCTTCCGAGGTTGGCTCTGCCATCTAACAGCTGTCTGACCTGGAACAAATCACTTTCCCTCCACACGTCTCAGATTCTCATCTGTGGAGTAGAAATAAATAAGAAAACCACAATAAGAATACCTGTCTGATGAGACTCTTGTGGGGATCAAGTGAGATCATCCACATACAGTACGTGGCAGGTAGGCTGAGGTTTGGGATGACCGTGGGGCCTCAGTTTCTCCATCTGTTAACTGAGGTTGTGGCAAGAATTAAATGAGATGATGAAGATAAACAGAGAGGCCTTGGCACATAGCTCTCTATAAAAATTAGTGATTATCTTTTATAAATATGCACACCAACACAGCCACACGCCCATTTCTGCCTTCCTGGACCCAATTCCCCATAGGACCTGGAATTAGCATGAACCTGAGACCTTGAAGTTGATGGCTGAGGAAGGACAGCTCCAGATTAGCCACTTCCACCCTCATTGTCTCTGAGCTGATGCCAGCACATTCTTTCTGGGAGTTTTCTCTTCCTGCACACTCTGCAGCCCCTGGTCGCTGGGAGACAGGCAGCCTGGCGTCCTTGTAAAGCAGCCCCATGCAGGCACGAGAACCCCAGCCACACATCCCCCCCCTCAGAGCCCAGACCACCAGGCTGAGCAGCCACCGCGCCTCTCTGCGATGTTGCTCCTTATTAGGCATCATTAGGTACACAGTAATTATAATAATTATGTGCACTGCTTAGGCGACCATCCTCGGTAACAACCACTGCTATTCAAAAGTCATAATTGCTGCATCGAGACTTAAAATGAAGGCTAATTTGATGTCAGAGGCTCCCCCCCCTCCAACTCATGGGCCCCTCTACCCAAAATGCCCCCATAACCACCGGCCATCCTTGATTAATCTGCAGAACCGAAAACAAAAGATTGGGTCCACGGAGAGGGTGGCTGGGCCTCCGGATTAAGAGGAAACATGTGGATGCTGGAAGGACAACTCACAGGGTGTCGAATCATTTAAAAAGGATTTGAGGGCACAGCGTGGCTGAAGAACCGGGGCTGGGCGTCAGGAAATGGGGTCCGAATCCTGGTTGCCTCAAGGGCTTGCTGTGATTTTGAGCAGGTCGCCTCCTTTCCCATCTGTGCAGTTGAAGGGGTTTACTTCCAGAACTGCTGGGGTGGGGGGCTTCCCTTCCAGTGACAGGTTACAGGGGAGCAGGAGATAAAAGAGACACAAGCAGAGTTGCTTGGTGAAGACCCCCTGCCCTATCCCACTTCTCCAGCGCCTTCTGAGGTACCTCCATGAACCTTTAGTTTTCCTGGTTGTGCCTCAAGTTCAGCCCCACATGAGATTCACTGGGGAGACTTAAAACAGCCGATACCCGAGTCTTTCTCCAGAGGTTCTGGTTTCATTGGTGCAGAATGCAGCCTGGACACCAGGATTATTTTTACATTTCCCTGGGTGATGCTAAAGAGCAGCCACATTTGAGAAAGGCTGTTCTATGGGTTTCTATCTGAACATTCAAAGGGTCTAAAATTCTGCCAAGCTCGGCGCAAGGGCTTCGTCTCTCTGAGCCTCAGTTTCTCCATTTTCCAAAATGAAAGCGTCGGAAACCATGGCCTCCAAGGACCTCCTAGCTCTCTGTTTCCTTTGGACTGGACTCACTCCAGAGCTTGGCACGCTGACAGTGTCTGAAGCATGAGGGAAAGCAAGGCTGCATAGACCCTTTTTTTTTCTCTGCCAAATGATGTTTGTATCCGCTCTTATGTGTGCAGGCCTGGCTCCAGTGCTGCAGAATAAAAAGCATAAGAGGAAGACAACTAACTGCTCCTTGCCCTCAAAGTACTTTAGGAACCAACAGGGAACCATTTATCAGAAATAAAAGGGGTAAGAGCAATACACACACGCGCACACAGAAGTCACCAGCATTCGACTTCCTCAAAGGTAAATAGCAGTTCTTGTTACCGTTGTCCTCAAATCCAGCATTTTTCCAGGTGGGTTGGGGAAAACACTAATTCCATGGGAAGGTGTTCAGTGAAAATATGGATCCACAGGGGAACACCAATTCCTGCATGGTGGAGAGTCACAGTGCAAGTGAGCAGAGTAACAATAATCCTGTAATAAATAACCCGTGCAATCCATAATCCTGTTTTACTCTGTTTAACCTGTAGCTCCCAAACCTCTTTGACCCACAGAATTCCACTAAGAGTCTTTGGAACTAGTGGTCGACTAAGCACAGATTGGAACAGACAAAGGTACAGACACAGACACCTTGTTAGTGAGGTCTAGCGAATCAGAGACCTAACTCTGAGCAGCTTTCAGCAGAACACTGGTGAAATGGCCATGCATTTGTCTGACTTTGGCTTCAGGAAAGACAACATCCTCAAGGGGTCCTGCAAGAAATGAAGATAAACCATGGGTCCATTTCCGGGAAGAGGGGGACAGCACCCACCAGCAAAGACCTGTCCACATGGATGCAAAATGTGGAGTCAGCAGGAAAAGGAGGTGATCCAGATGGGATTCAAACAGAAGCTCCAACTCTATCCCCTTGAGAAGGGGTGGGTAGTTGACAGCCCTTGCTTTGTTTTGATAGGTCAATTATTTGCAGTGCATTCTTTTATTGTCATTATTATATTCCAGGTTTTAAAAGAAGAATCTTCAGACAAGGAATGGGCTAGACATCAGTAGCCCCTTGTGAAGAGGAATACCTTGAGGCAGCAGCGGCTGCCAAGTACCCCAAAGCACCTAGACTCTTCACTTCTCCACTCTGGGTAGCCCCCACCCATCCTAAGTCATTCCTGGGTTGATGAACTCATAGAGGGTTTCACAAAAGCAGTGTCAGGGAGTAGGGTATTTGCAAATAGTGGTATTTCTCTCTAAAAGGCAATCCCCCAGCTGGTTCCTTGGAGGAATGCATCTATGCAACAGGATTCTTCTAGAATGTGATTACCCTCCTGATCTCTGGCAAAGGGACACAGAATGACCCTCTATCACCATGAAGCCCTGTCTGCCAAGTGCTGCCACCCTGGGCATGAGACACATACCAGCTCTATGGAGCTAGGAGGAAAAATAGCAGATAATTCTTATATAAACCCACCACATAGTAGGCACTGTTTTAAGCACTTTACATGTTATTACCTCATTTAATCCTCAATATAACCTATCGGTTGGAAACTGCTATTATCCCCATTTTGCAGATGATGAAACTGAAGCAGGAGAGAAATTAGGCAAGTTGCTCTGATCACATAGCTGGAAAGTAGTAAGGAACACATTGTAGAAGTCTTTTCTCAAGTTCTTCCCTTTGACACTTTACTAGCCTGAACTCCTCCAGGTTTTCAAGGAAGGGTAGTAGAATAGAGGGGATTGCTTAAAAGCTGGGACCCAGAAATTTTTGTTGGGATCCCTTGAAGATCTTTGGCCAATTGATGTGCTATGCACGTGCAGAGCAAGATTCTGCAAGGATAGTTGGGAGCTGCTGCTGAAGGTTGATTATTGAGTAACAGAGGTTATACTATGTAGGGAGTTCTGGTCCAGTCAGAATGAAGAGACCCTCACAGAGTACCTCGGGCATTCAATGGAGAAAAAAAGAAAGCTTATGCATTAAAAGAAAGGACAATAACCCAGAGTGAGGGTCATGTCTGCAGATTAAGGACAAAACCTTAATAAACCTACTTTGACAAAAAATACAATCCAGCCTAATAGAATCAAGAGAATTCACCAGTAATTAAACTACTTGCCAGAACAAAAATCAACAACACTTAAAAGAAGATAGCAATATCCAGAATATCTAGAATATGATAAAAAAAAATCCTAAACATGCAAAAACAAACAACAAAACCCAAGAAAATGTTACTCAATATCAAGGGGGAAAGCAGATAATAGAAACCAACCTTGAGATGTCCACAAGTTGAAATTAACACTGAGGACTTTAAAACAGCTTTCATAAATACGTTAAAGAACTTGAGCAAACATGAATATGGTGAATTAAAAAATGGATACTTTCAAATACAAACCACAAAAAGGAACCAAATGGAAAGTCTGGAACTGACAAGCATCACCACTGAAATAAAATATTCTCTAGATGACCTTAAAGTCGGATTGGAGGTAGCAGAAAAAAGTGAAATTGAAGGCATATCAGTAGAAAACCCAATTCTAAAAACAGAGGGGAAAAAAAGACAAAAAAATTTACAGAGCCTCAGCAACTGTGGCACAATATTAAGTGATCTAAAATATGTGCTACTAGAGTCTCAGAGGGATAAGAGAGAGAGAAAGAGACAGAAAAAGACATCTGAAGACATATTTACATAATTTGATGAAAAGCATCAGCTGAGAGACCAAGTTGTCCAGCAGACACCAAGATAAATATGATAAGTATAAAGAAAACCACTTGTAGGCATTTCATAGTCAATATGGTAAAAAAAAAAAAGTAAAAGATACATCTAAAAAGTAGTCAGAGAAAAAGACACAATATATGCAAGGAAATAATGATATAAAAATGATGGGTTATCTCATCAGAAAATATGGAGATGAGAAAAAAAAGAATGATGTCTAAGATGCTGAAAGGGGAAAAAATAAGTATCAATCCAGAATTATATATCTAGCAAAAATACCCTTTAAAAGCAAAGGTGTGGAGGAGGCAGAGCAAGATGACGGAGGAGTAGGAGACCCGGATTTCATCTGGTCTCAGGAATTCAGCTGAATAGGGATCAAACCATACTGAACACCTACGAACTCAACAGGAGATCGAAGAAGAGAGTAGCAACAACTCTCTGAACAGAGAAGCAACCACTTACTGGAAGGTAGGTCGTGCGGAGAAGTGAATCTGAGGCGATGTTCGGGAGGATAGACGGCGGGGGAGGGGGCCTCCATTGGCCACTTCTGGCAAGTGCTAGAGCCGCGGAGCACAAAATCGGAAATTTTAGAAGTCGGCTCCGCTGAGGGACGT
>NW_027397118.1:4913151-4914636 GCF_003265705.2 Callorhinus ursinus
ATATGAGGAATTCTTAATCTCAGGAAACAAACTGAGTGTTGCTGGAGAGGTGGGGGGTGAGAGGGATGGGGTGGCTGGGTGATAGACATCGGGTAGGGTATGTGCTATGGTGAGCGCTGTGAATTGTGCAAGACTGTTGAATCATAGATTTGTACTTCTGAAACAAATAATGCAACATATGTTAAGAAAAAAGAAAAAGAAGATAGCAGGAGGGGAAGAATGAAGGGGAGTAAGTCAGAGGGGGAGACGAACCATGAGAGACGATGGACTCTGAAAAACAAACTGAGGGTTCTAGAGGGGAGGAGGGTGGGGGGAAGGGTTAGCCTGGTGATGGGTATTAAAGAAGGCACATTCTGCATGGAGCACTGGGTGTTATGCACAAACAGTGAATCATGGAGGGCACCTGGGTGGCTCACTCGTTAAGCGTCTGCCTTCAGCTCAGGTCATGATCCCAGGGTGCTGGGATGAAGTCCCACGTCGGGACTTGATCTAAGCCTAGATGGTGTCAATGATAAATGCTATTAAACATTTGGGGGAAGGGGGATGCCAATATTACACAAAATCTTCCAGAATATATAGGTAGAGGAAATACTTCCCAACATATTTTATGTGGCCAAGATGATTGTAATATCAAAACCAGACATAAAAGGAGTGACATTACTGAAAATGGTGGAGTAGGGAATTCCAAAATTCCATCCTTCCACTAAAGCAACAATTAAGCTGGCAAAAATCACCAGAATCCACTTTATGAGAATTCTGAAATCCAAAACTTAAACAGAGGAATGCTTAATGAAGAAGCAAACTGCTAAATTTTGATAAGAGAAATTATGGCAGTTTCACTTACCAACCTACTACCCCCCCCCATCACTAACTCAGCAGTGGTCATGGGGACACCAGCCCACATTCTGATGTGGCTTTCTGGTGCCAGAAAGGGAAATACAGACTTTGTTTTCAAAGAATTGTTGTTATGTGTAGTGACCTATCCTGTGACTCCCTGAGGACTCAGTTCAGGGGCTTGCTTTGTTATGCCCAATTCAAAACTTTCTCACGGTGGCACCATCAAAAGCACTTAAAGGCAAATACATTACATGCAGCCTCCTAGCGCAAAGGATAACAAACAGGGGAGGTGGCAGACAAACCAAATAGCCTTGGAACAAAGAGGTTGAGGAAGGATATACATGGGGGAATAAAAGCTTTATACTGGGACATTTAGAAGGCTTGCACAAATGCCCAGGGCTGGATGGATGCATGTTAGAAAAGACCTGATAAGACTCCAAACTTTAATTCTGGTTGAAATTTAAGCTCCATAGAAGCCTGAAGTGAAGCTACAGCAGAGTTAGAAATGAACAGAGAGGGAGGAAAATACATGACTAAGGAATGAAGAAATGCCCCAACACAGAGCCAATCTGTGAAGACAGGGAGTTTGGTTTCGTTTGGGGTGTGTGTGTGTGTGTGTGTGTGTGTGTGTGTGTGTGTGTGTGTGTG
>NW_027397118.1:4914646-4929109 GCF_003265705.2 Callorhinus ursinus
TGTGTGTGTGTGTGTGTGTGTGTGTGTGTGTGTGTGTGTGTGTGTGTATTCCAAGCATTTAAGGAAATTTCTGTCAAATCACTACCTGACTACTAATCTAACAGAACAAAGATTTCAGTGACCACAGGGGACAAGGAATACAATCTTTATAGAAATAGTTTAGAAAATGCACTAAATAAACAACTACAACCACAAGCAGCAACAATAAACTCAAGAGAACAGGAAGATCTGATTTCCAGAGGTATGCATTTTAATTTAATGCAATTTCAACAATAACAGAACATATGTGCAAAGAAACAAGAATATCTGGCTGATTGATAGAAAAAAAAAGAAAGAAAGAAATTAGTAGAATTTCTCCCTGAGGAAGAACAGACGTGGGCTTAATAGACAAAGATTTTAAATCAACTGTCTTAAATATGCTCAAAGAGCTAAAGAAAATCAAGAGAATAATGTTTTAACATATCAATAAAGAGATTAAAATTATTGAAAAAAAGGAACCAAACAGAAATTCTGCAGTTGAAAACTACAACTGAAAGGAAAAATTCACTAGAGGGGTTCAACAACAGCTTTGAGCAGGCAAAAGAAAAACACAGTGAACTTGAAGATAGGTCTATTGAGATTATCCAGTCTGGGGGGCAGAAAGGAAAAAGAATGAAGAAAAATGACTGTAGGTCACCACCAAGCATACCAACATACACATAATGGGGGTTTCAGAAGAAGAAAGATAGAAAGGAATAGGAAGAACATTTGAAGAAATAATCGTCTAAAACTTCCCTAATTTGATGACACTGCATGAATCTACACATTCAAGAATCTCAATAAACCCCAAATAAGATAAACTCCAAAAGATCCACCAACACATATTATAATCAAATTGTCAAAAGACTAAAAGACTCGAAAGCAGTAAGAAAGAAGTGACTTATTACATACAAAAGGTCTTCGACAAAATTAGCAGCAAGTTTCTTTCAGAAACCATGGAGGTCAGAAAGCAGTAGGATAATGTATTTAAAGTCTTAAAGAAAAAAAAACCTGTCAACCAAGAATTCTATATCTGGCAAAGATACCTTTCAAAAATGAAATAGCAACCAAGATATTCTCAGATAAACAAAAGTTGATGGAGTTTTTCATTTATAAACCTGCCTTACAAGAAATCCTAAAGGGATTTCTTCAGGTTGAAATGAAAGGACACTAGACAGTAACTTGAAGCCATTTGAAAAAAATAAAGAACACCAGCAAAGGCAACTACATAGGAAAATATAAAAGCCAATATTATTGTATATCTGGTTTGTGTTTCTTCTTTTTCTTTTTCTTTCCTAAACGACTTAAAAGATAAATATATAAAACAATAACTATAAATTTATGGTAATAGGCACATGATGCATAAAGATATATTTCTGACAATAACAGCATACAGGAGGGAGGTGATGAAGCTGTATAATACAGAGGTTTGTATACCATTGAAGCTGGGTCAGTATCTATTCAAGTTAGACTGTTAGACAATTAATTGCAATCCCCATGGTAACCACTAAGAAAATAACTTGCAAAATTTACAGAAAAGGCAATGAGAAGGAAATCAAAAGAATACACTAGGAAAAAAACAGAAAGGAAAGCATTAAGGAAGAATTGAGGAACATAGAGAAATCAAATACCAAGTTGGTGGAAGTCCTTCCTTATCAGTAATCACTGTAAATGTAAATGGACTAAATCTTCCTATTAAAAGGAAGAGATTGACATAATCAATTAAAACATGATCAAACTCTATACTGTGTTAATGACACTGACTTTAGATACAAAGGCTCAAATAGGTGAAAAGTGAAAGGATGAAAATTATGCAAATAATAACCAAACGAGAGCTGAGATGACAAAACTAGTATCAGACAAAATAGACTTTAAGTCAAAGATTTTACATGAGACAAAGAAGGACATTATATATTAGTAAAAGGCTCCATCCATTAAGAAGACTGAAACTACAAATCAGTAACAAAGGAAAAGTGGAAAATCCGCAAACATCTTGCAATGAAATAACACACTCAAATAACTAATAAATCAAAGAGTAAAATCACAAGAGAGATTAGAAAATATTCTGAGATGCATGAAAATGAAAACACAGCATACAAAAAATTATGGGATGTGGCAAAAGCAGCCTGGAGGGAAATGTATAGATTTCAATGCCCACATTTTGTTTTCTTTTTTTTTTTTTAAGAGAGAGAAAGAATCTTAAGCAAGCTCCATGCTCATTGTGTGAGCCCAATGTGGGGTTTGATCTCACAATGCTGAGATCATGACCTGAGTTGAATCAAGAGTTGGGTGCTTAACCAACTGAGCCACCCAGGCACCCCTCAATGCCCACATTTAAAAAGGAGAAAGATCCCAGATCAAAAACTTAATTTGACACATTAAGGAAGTAGGAAAAAAAGAGTAAATGAAACCCAAAGCTAGCTGGAGAAAGAAAATAATAAAAATTAGAGTCAGCTAAATTAAGTAGGAAATTAAAATACAATAGAATCACTAAGAACAAAAGTTTGTTCTTTGAAAAAATCAATAAAATCGACAAACTTTTAACTAGAATGACAGAAAAAAAGAGAGAAAAGATATAAATAATTAAGATTTAAAATGAAAGTTGGGACATTACTACTGAAATTATTACTTACAGAAATAAAAAGAATCAAAAGAGGATACTATGAACAATTGCATACCAACAAATCTAGATGAAATGGGCAAATCCTTAGAAACATAAAAAATATCTAAACTGACTCAAGAGGAAATAGAAATCTCAGTAGACTTATAACAAGTAAAGATAATGAATCAGTAATTAAAACCTCTGGACAAAGAAAAGTCTAGTACCAGATAGATTCACTGTTTGTAAAGTATACAAAACAAAGAATTAATACCAATCTTCTTAAATTCTTACAAAAATGTGAAGAAGAAGGGATACTTCCCTACGCATTTTATGAAGTCAGTGTTACCCTGATACCAAAGCCAGACAAAAACAATCCAAGAAACTGTAGATGCAAAAATTCTTAATAAAATACTAGCAAATCAAATCCAGCAGCACAAATCAAATCCAGCAGGATTATACACCATGACCATGTGAAATTTAACCCAGGAATGCAAGGATGTTTCAACCTTTAAAAATCAATGGATATAATGTACTGCATTAATAGAATGATACAGAAAAGAGTATTTGACACACTCCAACACACTTTCAGGATACAAACTAAAATAAGAAGGGAACTTCCTCAACATGGTAAAGGGCATTTATGAAAAACCCACAACTAACATCGTAATCAAAGGTGAAATACTGAGAGTTTTTTTCCTAAGGACCAAGATAAGGATTCTGCTTTCACCACTACTATTCAATACTGAAATAGTTCTAGCAAGAGCAATTAAGAAAAAGAAATAAAGTGTTCAAAATTGGAAAGAAGAAGTAAAACTCTATCTACTTATAAATGAGATGATCTTATATATGGAAAACTCTAAAGAATCCACAAAAAAAAAAATTAGAAACTTTTATGCATCCAAGAACACTTTCAAGAGAGTGAAAAAGAAAACCTACAAAATAAAAGACAATATTTACAAATTATATATCTGATAAGGATCTGGTTTCCAATATCTAATATTTTACAACTCAACAACCAAAAGATAAACAACCCAATTCCAATGTGGGCAAAAACTCGAATTGACATTTCTCCAGAGAAAGATTGGAAATTACCAATAATCACATGAAATTAAGCTCAGTGTCATTAGCCTAAGGGAATGCAAATCAAAATCACAGTAAGATAGCACTTCACACCCCACCAGCTTCACTACTACTTTTTTTTGAAACTGGACAATAACAAGTGATTGATGATGTAAAGAATTTGGAGCCTTCACACATTACTGGTGAGAATGTAATGAGGGCCACTTTGAAAGCCATGTGGCAGGCAGCTTCTCAGTAAGTCGAACATCAAATAACCATATGATGCCGAAATTCCATTCCTAAGTATATACTAAGAGAATTGAAAACTGGTTTTCATACAAAAGCTTGTACATGTATGTTCAGAGCAGCGCTATTCATGATAGCCACAATGTAGAAATAGCCAAATGTCCATTAACTAATGAATGGATAAACAAAATATAGCATATCCATACAATACTGGACATCCATACAATATGGATATTATTCAGCCATAACAAAGAATGAAGTACTTAGTCATACTACAATATAGATGAACTTTGAAAATGTTAGGCTAAGTAGGAAAAGCCAGGCACAAAAGTTCATGTGTTGTTTAATTCATTTATATAAAATACCCAGAATAGGGAAATCCATAGAGATGTAAAAGAGATTACTGGTTGTCAGGGACCAGGGGGCAGGAGGAGATAAGAAGTGGCTGCTTAATGGATGTGAATTTTCTTTTGGGGTAATGAAAATATTTTGGAAATAGATAGTTGTGATGGTCACACAACATCGTGTATGTACTAAACGCCACTGAATTGTGTACTTTAAAATGGTTAAAATGGTGAAATTTATGCTATGTATATTTTAACAGTTAAAAAAGATAAGATGCCACCAAAAAACCCATGACACAGATACTACAATAAAAGAAAGTTGTGCAATATTACAATCTCCTTTATATGCACGGAAATAATTAACAGATGCTAGCAAACAGAATTCAGCAATATTTTAAAAGGACAATACATCATGGTAAAAAAGTAAGATTTATCTCTGTAAGCCAGATTGATTTAATATTTGAAAAGCATACCACATTAACAAAACAAAGGAGAAAAACCATAGATTCACAAGAAGCACTTGACAAAATTTAATACCACTCAAGAGCTTTGCAACAAACTAGCAAACCACAAAAGTAATGTCCTCTAATAAAGGGAAACTTTGAGAAAACTCTACAACATGCATCATACTTAATAGTGAAGTACTGAATACTTCCTCCCTGAGATCAAGAATAAGGCAAGTATGTCTGCTCTCAGTATTCTATTCAACATTTTATTGGAGCTCCTAGTCAGTGCAATAGGGTAAGAAAAAGAATTGGAGGGCATACATACTGGAAAGGAAAAACTGCATTTATTTACAGATTACATAATTGTTTATACAGAAAAATCGTGAGCAATCTACCAAAAACTCCATTAGAACTGATAAGGGAATTTAGTAAGGCTGCAGATGTAAGATCAACATATAAAAACTAATTATATTTTTATATAGTAGTAAATAAAATACTGCAGTTCTAAAATAAAAATTTTAAATCACACATTTTGCAATAATATAAAAATATGACACAATTAGAAATAAACATAACAAAATATGGACAAAAACTCTGAACTGAAAAATAAAAAAATGTTGAGAGAAATGAAAGACCTAAATAAATGGAGAGATACACCATGTTCTGGGGTGGAAAAATCAATATTGCTAAGATATCTGTTATCCCCAAATTAATATAAAGAGTCAACACAATATCAATCAAAATTATAGGCAGTTTATTTTGGTATAAATGTACGAGTTGATTCTGATTGATTCTCAATAAAGTTATCAAGGCAATTCAATGAAGAAAGAAAAATGTTTTCAACAAATAGTGCTGAGACAATTGGATAAACACATAGGATAAAAGAAACTTCAACCCCTACCTCACACCATACACAAAAACTCAGAGCATAGTCCTAAACGTAAGAGCAAAACTGTAAAAATGTAGAAGAAAGCACAGGAGAATATCCTCACTAACTTGGGGTAGGCAAAGTTTTATTAGACAAGACCTAGAAAGTAGTAGCATTAGAAGAAAGGAATAATAACTTAGACTTGACCACATAAAAAATCTGTTCATCGAAAGACATCATTAAGAATTTTAATAGGCAATGGTGGACTGGGAAACAATATTTGGAAAGTATACCTGATGAAGGACTGGTAGCCATGATATATAAAGAACTACAACTCAATAATAAAAATACAAACAATCCTGTAAATAAGACACAGGATTTGAATACTTTGCAAAAAATCATGTATGAATAGCCAATAAGCAAAGAAGTGCTTAACATCACTGACTTACAGGGAAATACAAACTAAAAGCACAATGAGATAACACTACACACCCATTATAATGACTAAAATTAAAGACTGACAACAGCAAATATTGGCAAGATCTGTGACAGCTAGAAGTCTCACACCTTGTTGGTGGGGAATATAAATCAGTACAACCATTCTAGATGAATGTCTGAAGGAAGCATATACTACCCAATGACCAAGAAATTCCACTCCAAGGGTGTGTTTAACCAAGGTAGGTGAAGATATACGTACCCCCAAAATACATATACAAGAATGTTCATAGAAGTTTTAGTCATAATAACCCCAAATCAGAAACCATCTAAATATCCATTAACAGGTGAATTATAAACGTATTGTGGGCTACCCAGCAAGTAAAGTAGGAAAACTCTGTCACTAAACATGGATGGGTCTCAGACAAAATGGTACTGGGCAAAGAAAGCCAGAAACAGAAGACCACATATATATGTGATTTCATTTATATGAAGTTCAAAAGCAGGCAAAACAAATCTGTGTTGATAGGAATTTGAAAGAATTGGAAAGAAGAAGATAGCAGGAGGGGAAGAATGAAGGGTGGGGAATTAGAGGGGGAGACGAACCATGAGAGATGATGGACTCTGAAAAACAAACTGAGGGTTCTAGAGGGGAGGGGGTGTGGGGATGGGTTAGCCCAGTGATGGCTATTAAAGAGGGCACGTTCTGCATGGAGCACTGGGTGTTATGCACAAACAATGAATCACGGAACACTACATCAAAAACTAATGATGTAATGTATGGGGATTAACATAACATAATAAAAAAAAAAGTTAAGTAACTTGCTCAAGGTCAGAGGCAACTGTCTCCAAACCCTGAACATCACACAGTAAGAGCACTCTGCTGTGAAACAGAGTTCATAATCTCTTACAGCCATGGCATTCCATTTCTGGAAAGATCTCAGAAATCACATTAGCCAATGATCTCCCATTCCCATTTTATAGCTGGGAAAACTGAGTCTCAGAGAAGGGACAGTCTCGCCCAAAGTAGATGACCCATTGGTGGCACAGCTGAACATGTCCTGCCCTGGTAGACAGGCGGGGAAGGGTGCAGTGGCCTTCTTCCCTCCCAGCCCACTAGCCCCCAAGCACGGGCCAGGGGGCCTGGCACATGGGACACTCGAGTCATATTTCACAGTAAAGCCAGAGTGAGTCTTACTGCACAGAATCAGGTTAGCAAGGAACATCAGATTTTTTTCTCTAAACCAAATCAAACCCCTCCTCCTAGCCACCATCCAAGAGGCCTGGCCAGAAAATCAGTCTCAACCATTTTTGATCCACCCAAGAGACCAGGAGGAGTCCTTGGCGCCCAGAAAATGGGGAGAGGCATCCTGTCATCTCCTCCTCTTCCTAGTTTCCCTGTAGCTTCATCGTGAGCCACTCCGATGCAGCATCCTTCAATGAGCCACCATTCCCAGGCCACTGGGTTTCCCAGGAAAGCTGGAAGCTCCCAGACACATGGCCAGACCCATATGCACGCGTTCACACACATCTAGACAGTCCTGGAAATTCACACACTGGCACGGGCACAGAGAGACACACGCGGCGGCCCTATTCACACCGATGCCCGCACCCCGCGCACCAGACATACACCACACACATCCCAGACACACACCTACGGACACGCACTGATAACCCGGACTCATGCACAAATGTACTGATGTCTACACCACCTGCTCCCACACAGATTTTTGCCGAAGTTCCCACTCTGATAGGGACACACTCGCAAGCAATGACATGCACATAGGGCTTCAGACACAGGTCCTCAGCCAAACATCAAGACATAGACCCTCACCCCTGGCCACAAGACTGACACAGGCGCACACACTCCTCCACAAGCGGACAGACCCGCAGAGACAGGCATTCACTCGCAAGCAGACAGGCACAAAAACGCTCGCACGCCCAGGGGCTCAGCCCTGGCCTGGCCCCGCGCACCAATGCAGATGTGCTTGCACACCCAGCCTTGGGAGCCGTTCCCGGGCCCATGCTGCCACACAGTGGAGACACGGCGTCCTCCCCTGAGCCCCCTCCCTCCTGTCCCCTACCCGGCCGGGCGGTCACGTGCGGGAGAAGACAAAAATATGGCTGGGGCCTGGGAGGTGGGCAGCAAGGAAGGGAAGGGGCAGAAGATGAAATAATAATACTGCCGGGTTTGTTCATTTCGGTGATAATTAGCGGTGCCTTCCCTGCCGCCTAGCCGGCCGCTCCCGGCTGATCCCGCGTGATGGATGCCTGGTGGTGCTGAATGCAAATTAGCATAATTTCATTACCAAGGGACCCGTGAAAAGGTTCAATTATAGAGCAATCTCATTAATACCAGGGCTTGTTAAACTAATAGAAAGAGACAGGCCCCGCAGCTCGGAGAGGTACACATGTGCTCAGAATGCAATTACTGCTGGAGCCCCTGGTACCTGGGCCACACCTGGTTCCCTAGGACCTGCCCCCGACGGCCTGCAGACTCGCACTCCCAAAGGACAGGGGCCCTGACCTCGGTGGTCCAGAGTCTGATAAGCAGATGCCCCTCAAAGAAGCAGAGCATCTGGGCTGAATCAGCCTTTACTAATCATCAAAGTCCGAGGTTACAGATGGGGAGACTGAGGCCCGCAGAGGGGAAGCGACTTATTTAAGGTCGGTGGTATGAAAGAGGCAATGTGGCAGCAAGAAAGACATTCCGGTGCAGGGAGGTGATGCTAATCCCTGTGTCAGGTCCTGGCCCCATGACACTTCTCAG
The DNA here is from genome assembly GCF_003265705.2 of Callorhinus ursinus. NCBI lineage: Eukaryota > Metazoa > Chordata > Mammalia > Carnivora > Otariidae > Callorhinus > Callorhinus ursinus. The sequence goes on from NW_027397118.1 coordinate 4,923,435, forward strand.
GAGCCTCCTACACTGTGACTCAGTTTCTCCATTATTGCAGAGGCCCGTGGGTCCACTCAGCATCTTTTCCTGTCCCCTGACGGAAGAGGGCTCCATCAAGGCACACTGCAAGTTGAAGCCTTGGCCCACTGGAGGAAGTAGAACCTCAGCTCCATCCCCTCCATCTGCCCTCCATCCAACCCCCACCCTCCCCCAACACACCCAGTCTAAACACTAGAGAATTTTGAAGGCACAGCTCCCACTGAGAGAAGAATGTTCCCTTCCTCCCTAAGCCCTCAGGAACTGGATCGAGAGGCTGGCACCTTCCATCTTTGGCATAAGATTTCTTAGGCTATCATACTCAGCTTCTTATCTGACTTCAGCAAAAAGGGGTCATGCTTGGTGTTCAGACTCACCCACCCCCTGACCAAAGAGCCCTTCGCAATGACTTCATGCCGCAGCTTTCTTCCCAGCCCTAGAATTGTACACACACTGAGCTGGGTCATATGAATTTGCTGTATTTTTTATCACCTCTGTAATATTTGATTTTTCTGCAACTGTAAGGAAAACAACACAAGTCCCAAAATACCCCCAAGCTGGAGAATGACTCACACTGTATATGCAGTGACTCAGAAGGGCCCAGCAGAAGCGACAACCCCCACAAAAGGCCCCATTGTTCATATTTTAAAGGTAAGGGGTGGGTGCTAAGCAATTGCAAACTCAGAGAGCAGGTTCGGGTTCTGGCTGCTGACACTTGTCATTCGCCTGTTTGTCCTGGGTGTGTTCTGGTTCTCTCTTTTTCTAATGACATAGTGAAGCCAGGTAATTTCATAATCAGAGAAAGCCCCCTGGAGACCCTCATTTGTTTCTAAGTGCTGATGGGGAAGATGGGGGGCGGTGTCAGAGACAGTCAGCCACAGGACCCCAAGAAGCTGAATGTCCCCCATTAGGCTGCAGGACTACTGGTTAGGCTGACACCCCCACTCCTTGCAGGGGACTGTGGCAGAGCCCGGACCGAGGGACAGAACACAAGAGGAAGAAAGGAGTGGTGGGAAAAGCAGCCCATGACCCAGGATCCTATGACATCTGTGACCCACGGGTCCCCATGGGCATGCGCTTGGGACATCAGGAAGGGGGTGTCTGTGGAGCTGCAGGGGAGCCTCACCTGACCAAGAAGGGCTTTGGGAGCCCAGAAGGGGCAGCCAGCATTTTAGGACCAAGAGACAGAGGGGGAGGTAGAGTCCTCAAAGTTGGAAAGAGAACTAGCAGAAGCACCGAACATAATAAGAGGAGGCCGTGAGTGTGAGGGGAATTCTCATCTATCACAGCGAAAAGTCAATAGATAATGTCTCAAACTGATGAATCAGGAAATCGTGGCAGACGCGCATTATTTAGAGATACGGCAGTGGTCAGGGGACCCCGCGGCTCTGGGGAGCAGGCGAGGAGGCAGCGCTTTGCATGGGAAGCCACGCGGCACCATTGTATTGTTTTAAATACTTTCTGAAGGAGCTGTTGTTGATGCTCCTAACCGTGCCTCTGCTTTACCCTTCCTCATCGCCCTGAATGGTTTGAGTCACCCCTGAGCACACACCTGAGAAGGGTGTTGGCTCTGTGTGTGTGTGTGTCTACGCGCGTGCACCTGTGCCCTGCATCTCCTAATCCCCACGCTACTGGGGAGACAAGGACCCAGCGTCTCTCCCATCTGGGCCCTGGTTTTCTTATCTGCATATTTGGAAGCCTGGGTGAGGGCCTTTCTCTTCTGACGCCTGAGGTTTCGCCAGGGTGAAGTTTAAAGCCAAAAGACCCATATTCTAGCCCCGGTTCCGCCACTTCTTAGCTGTGTGACCTTGAACAAGTCACTTGCCCTGTCGGCTTCTGTTTTCCTTCTCTCTAAAAATAAATAGGCTGAAGGCAGGGACACCACGGGGACCCGGTGGAGGACAATAGGCATCAGCGTGGCCCGTCAGCTACGCAGGCTCTGGAAATCCATGGGGTTGCTGCAGTCAGAGCCTCAGTTCTCAGACTCCCTTGACGGGAATGGTGCATCTTTGTTTCCCCGCTCCATTGCCTCCTTCCACTGCATCTCCCTTTCCCTCCCCACTTCTCCTCTCCCGCCCCACACACACACTTGGTGACTCCTGGAAAGAAGTAGATTAACAGCCTGAACCACGGCAAGGAGCAAGGTTAGGCAGGGAGATGACCAGGAGAGGATGGGCAGACGGATGGTGGAGGAAGGGGCACCAAGTGTAACTCTAGGTTAGGCAGGATTCTTTGGGCTGAGTCACAGAACACAAGTCAAACTGGCTCAAGCAAAAAAGAGCATTGACCGGTTCATCGAACTGGGAGCCCAATGCCACCTACAGGCACAGCTGGATCCAGAGGTTTCACGTCCTCAAGAACCTGTCTCTCTCCAGGTCTCAGTTCTGCTCTCCTCTGTGTCAGTTAAAATATCAAGCAGATTTGTTCCAAATGATGGGGAGCATGTCCTTTCGCCATTTTCAGCTTCTCCCAGTGCCACTTGCCGTCTCCCCCAAAGGAGCTCTGATTGGTCCTCCTTGAATCACATGCCCAGTTCTGGACCAATCACTGTTTCCAGGCAGATAATGTCTCCTCATTGGTCAGCTGGAGTCACATGACCTGCCTTGGGTCAGCAAGGCAGGATCTTTGATTGGCTGTCCCAGGGGAATCACATGCAAGAGGGATAAGGCAGTCCCCAAAGAGAGAAAGGAGAGGGTGCCAAGGTTCTTTACCTGGGGGGAAGGTTTGAGGAAAAAGGGCAGGGCCATCCCTGATGCTCCAACAGAACTCTTCCCACCACCCTGTCCTTCGCTGACCAAGGGGCTGCAGCTCTTCCTGCCCTTGACCCAGGGTGCGAGAGAATTCCAGAGGCCTTGTTTATTGAACACTCGCTATTTGGTAGATCCTTTAGCTGCATAGTCTCACTGGATTCTTATTCCAACTCTGACTTAACCCTATATTGCAGATAAGGAAAATGAATTCCGTACACCAACTGCCCCAAAGCCCTGAAGTCAGCTTCCTCAAGCGGTCTCTCTCAGTGCCTCCGTTTCTTCATCTGTAAAAGGGGCTCAGACTTGGGACAGAAGAAAAAAATGGATAAAGGAAGACAGAGACACAGAGAGAGAACCACACAGAGCCTGGGTGGACACCCAGCCCGCCTGCCATCCCCAGAGCACAGCGAGGCAGGTGTCTCCCTACTGATCAGGGGAGGGAGGAAACCCAAGGCTGGATCTCAGCAGCCCAGCTCACTGTGCCTTCCCTCCTGGCCTACTGCCCAGCTGGCCTTCAGCAGGTTCCTGTGGGGAACTCTGGGGGTCTAAAGCACTTTCCTTCCTCCCGGACAGAGGAGAAGAAAGTGGGGAGGGGGGATTTGCTTGGAGATAAAGACAAGACTTCAGGCCAGCCAGCTCCAACCAGCTGCTGTCCCTTCTGCTAAGACTGTCCTGCAGAACAGAAAAGCCTTTTCTACCACCCTCTCTACTCTCACACCTCCCATAGCTCCCCAGTCTCCAGCAGAAATCTGCATGTCCCAGCTGACTTCAGGCCCTCCCCACCTCTCCCCAACATCCCATCAACCCCCTCTCCTCCAGGCAAAAGAACCCACACCTCCCCTGTCACCACGGGATGCCTGGCTGCCACACCTCTGCTTAGCCTGTGCCCCAAACGTAGAACATCCTTCCCCCCAGCACTACTGCTGTGGACCGGATCCATCCTTCAAAGCCTGGCTCAAGTGTGGGGCCACCAGGGTTGACCCGGTTCTCTCACCCTAGACCCTCCCAGCAGGTTTTCTTCGCTCTACTTCCTGAGCCCATCTAGCTCTTCAGAGATCTGTTCCCCAAACCTGTTACCTGAGCTCTCTTGAGTTCTCTGTCTATGCCTCAGTTTCTCCTGAAGTCCTATTTCAGTTTCCATCTGTAAATGTGAATAATGAGAGTATCCATGTCACAGGGTGTTTGTGATGATTAAAATGACATAATGCAGGTAAAATGCTTAGAACGCAGCCCAGCCCTTTGTAAGAACTCAATAAATACTATCACTTACTGGTATTATTATTATTATTATTATTATTATTATTATTACCATCCTTGCTACTGCTGCTAAGTAGAGGGGTACGGCAGACTGGATTTTCCAAGATATTTTCAGTCCCATGGGCTCTTAAAGAACATTGTCACTTCCCAAAAGGGATGGGGGACAGAGAAGTGACGCCATGTGGCTGCTAAAACTAGGACACAAAAACGATAAGGCTCCTCCCTCTCTCTCTCTCCCTCCCTCTCTCTTTCCCTCTCCCCCCACCCCCCCACCCTTCTCTCTCTCTCTCTCCTCACTCACCCTTGGGATGCAGGCACCGTGCTGTAAGGAAGCCCAGGTCGTGGGGGGTCCCAGCTGACTGCCCCGGTAAGGTCTCTGCCAACAGCCAACATTAACCAGCAGACATGTGTGAGTGAACCTTCCAATGAGCCCGGTCCCCAGCAGAATAATGGCCCCCAAAGAGCTCCACGTGCTAATCCCCGGAGCCTGTGAAAGTGTTCCGTCGCATGGCAGGAAGGACTGCAGGTGGGACTAAGGGCGCAGAGCTTAAGACAGGAGAGCAGCTGGACTGGAAATTGCGCGGGTGGGCCCACTGTGATCACATGCCCCTGTACATGCCAAGAACTTTCTCCAGCGGCCGGAGAGATGTCAGAGAGATGCAGCAGAGGAAGAGGCAGGAGAGATTTCAAGCCTGTGGCTGGCTTTGGAAATGGAGGAACAGAGCTACAAGCCAAGGAATGGAGGCTGCCTCTGGAAGTTGAGAAGCCCAGCAAGGAAAGGGGACGTCAGACCTAGCATCGCAGGGAACTGAATTCCACCAACGACCTGGCTGAGCAGGAAAAATGGATTCTCCCCTGGGGTCTCCCAGGAAGATCACAGACAGCCCTACGGGTCCCTTGATTTCAGCCTTGTGACACTCTAAGCACAGATCCAGCCTCGTCCACTGGACGTCCAACCTGTAAGAACAGTAAGATCAGAAATGTGTGTGATTTTAAACCTTGTAGTTTGTGGTCACTTGTTATCATAGCGGGAGAAAATATAGCAGCCTTTGAGCCGTCCTTCTGAGGCCCCAGACGTCCAGAGCAGAGACAAAGTGTCCCCATTCCTGATGCACAGAAGCTGTGACACAGTGGTTGTTCTATGGCACTACATTGGGGCGGTTTGTGCGTATGTAGCCCCAGCAGCCGGAAGGGGAGGCTTCTGCAGCCCTTTCCCCAAGGCATCCGCTGTCCTCTCTGACCTCACCAGACTGTGGTTTCTTCATCTGTGACATAAGAATAATGACCATGAAAGAAGCGACTGGTATGTGCCCCATAAAAGGTGCCATGCTGTTTTTAGGGGGAAATGTGATGACTGATTTGCATTGTGAGGTATCACTTTTATGAAATTAAAACCTTATATGTTCCATAATGCACGATCACATCACACCCATTAGGGTGACTCTTCCCCAAAAAGAAGAGGAGGAGCAGGAGCAGGAGGAGGAGCAGGAAGAGGAGGAGCAGGAGGAGGAGGAGGAGCAGGAGGAGGAGCAGAAGCAGGAGGAGGAGCAGGAGGAGGAGGAGCAGGAGGAGGAGGAGCAGGAGGAGGAGCAGGAGGAGGAGCAGGAGGAGGAGGAGGAGGAGGAGGAGGAGGAGGAGGAGGAGGAGGAG